>NW_027167469.1:506231-634803 GCF_013368605.1 Nyctibius grandis
AGCCCCAGCGTTCAACACCCCTCCCTGAGTCCTTACGTGTGCAGGTGACAACAGCGCTGTTCGCATGGGTGCAAGGCTGGTCCCTGGGAGCTCCTCTGGTGCAGGAGGCGAGGGATTCATTCCCCACACACTGCAGCTCTCTGTCCCAGCTGGGACTGACCCCTTCTCCAAAGTGAGCTGCCCCAGGGATGGGCAGGGCTGTGCCACACTGCAACTCCCTGCAGACCACATCAGCAGCTTTGGGACCAAAGTGTGAACCACAGACACTTTTCCACTGGTCCCCATCACGGATCTCCACACGTCCTAAGCAGTGGCTCTTCCCTTCCACCAGTCGGACAGCTCCTGGAAAAAAAATCAAAGCAACTGGGAGTTCCCGGAGCCCTCTGGCAGTTACATGCCCACATCCTGCATCATGTCCAAGTTGTGACCAAATCACGCATTGCACATCCCAGAGGAAACTGTTGGGGCAGTTCTGGTGACACAAGCACATCCATGTCCCCCAGCACCCCTCTCTACACCATCACAGCCCTCAGGGGTATGTACCTATCACAGACCTGTAGCAGACCCTGCAGACCATGTCGGCGGCTTTGGGACCAAAGTGTGAATCACAGACAACAGTTTTCCAAGGGTCCCCATCGTGGATCACTACACGTCCTTAGCAGGGGCTATTCCCTCTGACCAGCCAGAGTGATCCTGGAGCAGCCAAAGACCCCTCAGCATTCCCACAGCCCTCTGGCAGTCCCCTGACCACATCCCACCTGATCACCGAGGTGGTCAAAGGCAAAAGGCCCCTTGACCACCCCAGCTGCTCTCCAGGGGTGCTGATGGCACAAAAACAGCAGAGCCCCCCTGCCGCTCCTCAGAAATCAGCACAGCACTTGTGGGCTTGCTTCTCTCCTGAACCCACAGCCACAGGCACCGCTCAGACAAACTGCTGCTGTCCCACAGAGCTTGGGCTGCCCAGCAGTGGTCCCTGGGCACTTCAGCACCTGCAGTGCTTGTGGTCCAGGGAAATGGGCCCAGTCACTCTTGGCTGCTGCAGCCTTCTCTGCCCCACTGAGCTCAGGGCCATGCCTGAGAAAGCCCTTGGTGCTGCCAGAAATGCATCTCATTCCCAGGGGGGTCTTGGGCTGTTGGGGTGCTGCTGGTGAATGGGATATGTCACCGGGCAAAAGTACGGTGAGGCCGTACCTGCGGACAGTTTTCGTGTCAGCGCCCCACTCCAGCACCTGCCTGGGAAAGAGGTCTTCAGCCATGGCCAGAGTATGCTGGGTATGCATGTCCCTGGCCAACAGCTGGGCAGAAGGCAGGAGAGTGGGCAGAAGAGCAGCCCTGGGCTTATAGGAGCTTCCAGTGCAAGGGCAGGCACAGAGGAGAGCCAGTCAGTGCTGGCAAATCCCCTGTGGCACAGGGCAGCCAGGGGCTGGGGCAGGCAGGAGAGGCTAGGCAGCATGGCAGCACTGCCGGATGGGGCTGTGTCCCTGTGAGTAGGCTCTCACGGGGTGAACCTGGGAGAGGAACAAGGCGCCACGTGCCACCCTGCTCCTCTGCCCAAGCCCAGCACTTCTCCCTCTCCAAACTGCTTTTCTTCAGCCAAGGGACTCATGTCTGCCAGGGGACACAACTCAAGAGACCCTGACCATCTCGTGCCCTTCCCCAGGACTGTGGGTGACCATGTGAGTCACTCTTGGTGCCTCTGGCATGGGGGACCTGGCCCTCGCACTGCCAGACAGGTCCTAGGTGAGCAGAAGGAGAAAGGTGGGAAGCAACAGACACTGCAGGGCAGGGTGGGGGATTCATCTGAGACACCTCAGGGCCAGGCAGGTTACAGGCACTTTTGGGCAGGTTCCCACTAAGCTTTCCCCAGGCACCAGGGACACCAGCAGTGACAGTCCCCACTCGGCAGTGCGACCGGCCACATTGGGCAGTGCTCCGGTGCCTGCTTGTTGCTCCTTGAGGACACAGCCAGGTCCCTTCCACTGTCCCAGCCCCAGAAGTGGGGAATAGGGTGTCCCCTTACCTGAACACATCACTCTAGTGTCACTAGCATGATTACAGCTATTTTCACCCCATCCTCTGTGTGTGCAGTCAGACAGGGCAGATTCGGTGCTGTTACAGCCACCTTCATTCATCCAAATGGGGCCAGATCCTGGCCCAAAGTGTCCGTATTGAGGAGCTCCAACAGCAGAGCCACAGCCCAGCTGCTTACAAACCACTGCAGCATTGTGCATGTCCCAGTAGTCACCGCACACAGTCCCCCACTTGCCCTGCTGTTTCACCTCCACTCTCTCAGCACAATGTTTGCCGCCATCCGCCAGCCTCACCTCGGCAGCCCCTTCAAACACTGACATAGGACCAGTCAGGACAGCACTGAGTCCAGGCACTGCGGGTCTGGTGGAACCCCTGCCCAAGCAGAGTTCGAGGTACCAGGGTGGGAGCCCACTCCCCTCCAGGGTGTCCTCAGGGCAGTGCAGGGGTCCCTTCCATCCCCACGGGCTGCGCAAGGCTGGAGCTGCCCAGCTCTGGCCCTGCTGGGTCACTTGTGGCCCCACAGACCTTGGCACCTGCTTCCATCCCAACGGCCCCCCCAGCCCCTGCCCTCGACCCTTGCCCACCCAGGATACCCTCTCCTCCCCAGCCCAGCACCCTGAGAAGAGACTTGCCCCTGCCAGGGCTCCCCTAAACACATACTCCAGCTGCTCCACGGGGTCCCCAGCTTCCCTGGACCCCAGCCTGCCCTGGGCCCCTCCCAACTCATCCTCCACCCTCAGGTCTTTCTGTGTCCCCTGTGGAGACCCTCAGTGTTCCCAGTGAGCCCTCCCAGCCCATGCCCCCTCCTTGTCCTTGGGCATCAGCCCAGCCCTGCCCTTGTCCAGGATCCCCCAGGAAGGGCATCTCTCTGCCAGCCTGTTGGAACAGACACCCCAGTCCCCTTGACTCCACAGGCACAACCTACCCCATCTCAGGCTGGGACTCACCCTGACCCCAGGGCCACATTCCCTCCCAGGTACCCCTGAGGCTGGCTGTGCCCTGGGATCACAGAGCAAAGAGGCACCAGTTGAGCCACCACCAGCTCACAGGGCACAGTGCTGGCAGAGCAAAGGCCCCAGGAAGGGTGCCCAAGGACGACATGTCCACAGACACATCCACACACCAACGGCCATAAACACGGGAGCTCTGGAAACAGAAATGCCCTTCTCCCCTCCAGAGGGACACAGGGGCAATGAACCTGGGCACCTTCTGCCCCTTGTCACTTCGACATGTGGGAAGAAGCCCCATTTCCAGAGGGATCCCTGTGGTGCTCTATGGTCCCAGGTCTGTGGGATAAGGGAGCAGGCATCTACCTGGCACAGCTGCACCCAGGGGAACATCCTGAACCTTTCTGCAGCGTGCACCAAATTCTTGAGGATGGAACAGAAGGAGGACACTGGCTTCTGTGTCTGTTCCTGCATCACTGGAGACTGCAGACAAGCCCATCACCCCTTCTGTCCTCACGCCCAGCCCAGCACGGTCCTTGCTCCTTTCCCTGACCCCTGGCACAGCCCCAGCGTTCAACACCCCTCCCTGAGTCCTTACGTGTGCAGATGACAATGGCGCTGTTCGCATGGGTGCAAGGCTGGTCCCTGGGGGGCCCTCTGGGGCAGGAGGCGAGGAGGGATTCATTCCCCACACACTGCAGCTCTCCGTCCCAGCTGGGACTGACCCCTTCTCCAAAGTGAGCTGCCCCAGGGATGTGCAGGGCTGTGCCGCACTGCAACTCCCTGCAGACCACGTCAGCAGCTTTGGGACCAAAGTGTGAACCACAGACACTTTTCCACTGGTCCCCATCACGGATCTCCACACGTCCTAAGCAGCGGCTCTTCCCTTCCACCAGCCGCATGAATCCTGGGAAAAACAAAGCAGCTGGGAGTTCCCGGAGCCCTCTGGCCGTTACATGCCCACATCCTGCATCATGTCCAAGTTGTGACCAAATCGCGCATTGCACATCCCAGAGGAAACTGTTGGGGCAGTGCTGGTGACACAAGCACATCCAGGCCCCCCAGTACCCCTCTCTACCCCATCACAGCCCTCAGGGGTATGTACCTAGCGCAGACCCGCAGCAGACCCTGCAGACCATGTCGGCGGCTTTGGGACCAGACCCACAGCAACAGATACTATTCAGGCAAACTACTCCCACGCAAGGAGCCCTGCACTGCCTGGCATGGCTCCCCCCAGCACCGCAGAGCTGTGTGCAGTTCAGGTGCAGGAGAACTTGCCCAGACTCTACTGACTGCTGCAGCCTGCTCAGTGCAGGGCTCAGGGCCAGGCAGAGCCGCCATCTCGAAGACAAACGGACTGGCTAGCACAGGGATGGAGGATGCATCTGCAGCCCAGGACATGGACTGAGAGGGGGCTGAGACACTGTGGCAGGTTAGTTCACCCCCGGGGTGGGCTCCCACTGGGCTTTCCCCAGGGATCAGGGACACCATTAGTGACAGTTCCAGCATGGCAGTGCAACCGCCTACACCGGGTGCTGCTCCCACATCCACTTGTTTCTCTTTGGGGGCACAGACATGTCTCTTCCCCCACTCCAGCCTCAAAGGTGTGGAACAGGCTGACCCCTTACCTGAACACGTCACTCCGGCCTCCTCACCATCAACACAGCTGTGTTCACCCCAGCCTCTGTGTGTGCAGTCGGACAGGGCAGACTCTGTGCCGGTACAGCCAACATCATCCAACCAAATGGGGCCAGATCCTCGCCCAAAATAGCCTTGCCAGTGAGCTTCGACAGCCGAGCCACAGTCCAGCTGCTTACAAACCACTGCAGCATCGTCCATGCCCCAGTAGTCATCACATACGGTTCCCCACTGGCCCTGGTGTTTCACCTCCACTCTCCCAGCACAGCGTCCACTGCCATCCTCCAGCCTCACCTCCACAGCCCCTTCAAACACTGACATGGGACCCATCAGGAGAGTGCTGAGCCCCAGTACTGCAGGTCTGCCCTCCCATGCCCACGCCAAGTCAGAGGCACTAGGGTGTCAGGCCTTTCCCATACACGGCTTGCTGGGGCCCCTTGTCTTCCCACAGGCTGCACAGGGTTGGGGATTCCAGCTCCAGCTCTGGCCCTGCTGGGCCATTCACTGTCCCACAGCCTTTGGCACCTCTTTCCACCCTAACAGCCCCTGCACCTTTGCCCATGCCCACCTGCACACAGTGCCCAGCCCTGCACAGGGTATCCACTCCTCCCCAGCCCACCCTACACAGCCCTGTACTCCCAGGCCCCCAGTTCTCCCTAAACCACTGCCTGCCCCAGGCACCACCCAAACCCACCAACATCTCCAGGGCTTTCCTTCTTGCCAGGGAGCACCAAAACAATCCCAAGGATCCTGAGGGGAACAAGGGGTCCCAAAAGTGAATCTGAGGACAGGGGTGTCTATAAATCCAGCCAGGCACGGGCTACCATAAACACCGGAGGCCTGGAAATAGAGATACTCTCCCCCACTGAGAGAGGCACACAGAAGGGCACAGTGTCCATGGACTTGAGCACCTTTAACCCCTCATCTCAGGAGCACCTGGAAAGGAACCTTGTTCCCATAGAGATCCTGATGACACAACTGGTACCTGCTGTCTGTGGGTGAAGGGAGCTGGCACTTACCCCTGCACAGCTGCACCCAGAGAAGCAGCTTCAGCACCCAAGAAGACAGGAGTCCCTCTGTACCCATCCTGAGCCTTCTGCCCTGCTGGCACATCCCTGCTGAGCCCCACTCCCTGCTATAGCACTCAGGGACTCATGGGGACAACAATTATGGTCAACACATCTCTGCAGGTGCCAGCCCAGCTGCAGGAGGAGCCAATCAAAGCAGTAGCACCTTATTAGACATTATCGGGAGCTATCTCCCCTCCGAAACAGCGCAGCCCTCCAATGAACTTCTCCAGTGCCATTCATGACCATATATGAAGGACGGCTCCGCTGCGGGTGTCACATCATTGCTGGGGGGGATCATCACAGGACAGGGCCAGGTGCGGGAGGGGAAATGGGTCTTTCACCCCCTTGAACCCTGGGCCAGGAGCACTGAGCATCTCCTATGCAGGGCACATCCAAGAGCCCAAGGTGCGAGTGTCCAGCCATGCCTGTGCCATGGGAACCACGGGGCTGGGACTGCACCGGGAGCTGTGTCAGGAAGGGAAGGAAACAGCCCCTGCCCCTGCTACAGACCCCGCTGTGCTGGGAGCAGCAGATGGGAAAGGGCCTTAGCCCAGGCCAGAGCCCCATCCCAAGAGTGCTGGTTTGCCCATCCCTGCCTGGGATCCCCACAGTGGGTCCCTCGCAGGAGCTGGAGCTGGGACGTGTCCCTGCCCTGGCAGCAGACATGCAGCCCAGAGGCTCAGACATGTCCCTGACTCTCAGCCTATCACCGAGGGGCCGTTATTCCCCACAGGGTGATCAGGAGCTGGAGCCTGCAGGTGCACAACCCACAGCCCATGTGGCCTTGCAGCGCTCCCCCCACTGCGCCCGGGCAGGAAGTCTGTGGTTTCCTCCTGGCGTGGTGCCCAGGCACAGGCCTGCAGTGCCCCCGAGCCACCCCCACCCCGACTGCTCCAGCCAGGGCTGCAGAGGCTGCTCCTTCGGCCTCACAGACACCCTCTGTGATGTCCTTGTGACAGCACACGGACACTCTGCACCAACCCCTTGGCCATGGGGTGCCATCGGTGACGTGACCTCACACCCTGCTACTGCCACCGCTGTGTGCTCATGGGTTACACTGACGTGACCTCACACCCTCCTACTGCCACCGCTGTGTACTCACGGGTTATACTGACGGTGACCTCACACCCTCCTGCTGCCACCGCTGTGTGCTCATGGGTTACACTGACAGTGACTTCACACCCTCCTACTGCCACCGCTGTGTGCTCATGTGTTACACTGTCACACGTGTGTGTGCGCTGTATGGACTTCTGCTGATGAAGGCTCTTCCAAAAAGCCATATTTGGGCATGGTCTAAATCTTATTTTGGTGACATCAGAAGCACCTACACAAGCTATGGTCCAGCTCCTGGCCTATCAGCTCCTCAGGACCAGTGACATCACAAGCTCACACACAGCCATGTGCATGCTCCTGGCCTATCTACTACTCAGCCACAGGTGATGTCATGGCATCTGTCTCTGATATTGGCCTGCTCCCAGCCTATCAGCTATTTGGACACCGACGATCTCAAAACCGCCAACACAAACTCTGGGCCTGCTGCTGCCCTATCAGCTACTCAGGCACCAGTGACATTATAAGCACATACACATGTCACGGGACTACTCCAGGCCTATAAGCTACTCAGGTGAGAGCGACCTCATAAGCACACACACAAGCCATGGGTCTGCTCCTGCCCTATCAGCTATTCAGGTACCAGTAACCTCAAGACAACTTACACATACCTGTCGTGGTTTAACCCCAGCCAGCAGCTAAGCCCCACACAGTCACTCGCTCACTATTTCAGTAAATAGAGAGTTAATTCTGTCCCAGCCACAACCAGTACAATGCCAGATGCCTGCTCCTGCCCTATCAGCTACTCAGGCACCAGTGACCTCACAAGTACATATACCCCCATTTTCCATGTACTTGTTGTTGAGGTACTTGGCCTCCAGTGACCCCACATGCACCTCTACAGGCCAGGCACCTGGTCCTGGCCAACCACCTATTCAGCCAAGAGTGACATCACAAGTACATACCCAATCCATGTGTCTCCCTCTTGCCTATCAGCTACTCAGGCACCAGTGACCTGACCACCACACATCCCTCCACTTGCTGTCATCTCGCTTATGAGATATGAAGTCACAAGTGACCTCACAAGTTCTGACAGAAGTCATGTGCACGCTCGTGGCCTATCAGATACTCAGGTATCAGTAGTCTCACAACCACTTACACAAGCCATGTGACAGGTCCCCATCTATGATCTACTCAGGCACCAATGACCTCACAAACACATACCAACATATTTGCTATATGCTTGTGTGGTGGGGTGACCCCATTTGGCAGCCCCCACCCAGTCACTTGCTCACTCCTCACCAGCAAGATGGGGGAGGAAACTGTAAGGACAAAAGTGAGGGAAAAAATTCACATGAATTGAGACAAATACAGTTTAATAAGTGGAGAAGCAATCACTCACAGCAGGAGAGCGATGTCTGGCCAGTCTCTGAGCAAAGGATACTTTGAAGAACACACTCCACTCCCCCACTTTTATTTCTGACCATGATGTCATATGGTGTGGAATATCCCTTTAGTCAGTTGGGTCGGCTGTCCTGGCTTTGTCCCCTCCTAGCTTCTTGCCATCCCCAGCCTCCTCACTGTTGGGGTAGAGTGAGAAACAGAGCAGGCCTTGACACCGTGCAAGCGTTGCTGAGCAATAGCTACAATGTCAGTGTGTTATCAACACTGTTTTGGCCACCAAGGCAAAGCACAGCACCGTAGGGCAGTACTAAGCAGAAAATTAACTCCATCCCAGACAGACCCAGTACAATCTCCACCCCTTATTACATAGCGTGTGCATCCTGCTCAGGTCCAACAGTATTCAATACATTTACATACACCACCCTCTTCCCCATCCTTTGACATGGTGTACACATGGCATACTGGCTTTGGCTGGTGTGGCTCAGGTGGACCCGGACAAGTCCCAGCACATGCCTGACTTCTCCCCTCGCTCAGTCAGCCAGAGCTTTTTGAAACATTCAAACAGGTCATCGACCTCAGGACAAGGAAATCTATATAGCACCAGCCTGCACCCCACACTGGTCTGACCAGTAGATAGGACATCCCCCACAACCATGGGGAAAGGGAGTTCCCCACCACCACTCTACCTCTTTGTTTGGCATCTGCAAATCCAGTTTGTGGTTCATTGGCTAGTTCCTCTGGTTCACACGGTCTTTTCTGGGATCCCCTTCAGGTCTTTTCCATATTGTCCCCATGCACATATTCTTCTGAAGGTGGTTTTGTCCTTGTTTTCCATGTTTGCAGATAGCGTTGCCTGTGCCTTGCAGCACCAAGACAAGCTCAGAGTCTGCCCCAGTAACCCTGCATGGCCATCCTGCTGGGCTGGGCTGGCATGCGAGGGCCTCCCAGGTCAGTTCACAGGATTGAGTTCTTCTACATATGTCAAGAGGATTTACATTGATGGCCCCTTGCTGGCCCCCTGGGAGGGGGTCATAGCCCTCAGGCATGTTCCAGCTTGTCTGTGTCCTCCCCACCCTTCGGGTGCCCCTCTGCCCTCTTGAAGTTGCCCCCAACTCAGATCTGTCTGGGCTTCTTCTGCAGCCTGGTCAAGTGGGAGACCTCAGCCACTCTTGCACTTTTCTTTCTGTTCACCTTTAACCTCTAATTGTTTATTAGATTAACTCTATTAAAGATTTTATCAAATTTATACCTATGATATAATAGTTGTATATATTTAATTTCTCTGTCTTTATAAATGTTTCTATATATAAAAATACATATATAAAAAAAGTATACGCATATATATAGGGGTATATATATTCAAAGTACCATATCTATAGATAAATAAAAAATTTATAGATATTTGTACACTCATATATATGTTTAAAATATATATATATAAAAATGTATATATTTTTATATCTGAGAACTTCCTCGCCCAAAGGAGGCAGGCAGCCAATCACAGGGCTGCATGAGAACACATGGCTATGACAGGATCAAAAAATGGCTGCCAGCCAACCACAATGCAGTATGAAACTGTGTGGGGAATGAGTCTGCCAGAAGTGTCTCGCTCCCAGTATGTAACTACAGGGCGCTTCCTTTGCTGATGTGCTTCTGGGTACAGTGGGAGAGGAGGCTCCTCTTGCCAGCCAATCACAGGATTTCCTGAGAGCATGTGGGTTTGATGATGTCAAGCAACGGCCATCAGCCAATCACAGAGCAGTATGATGGTTAAGAACATGACAGCTCACTCCAACAAAGCAGTGGCACCATGTCATAAAATGGCAGCCCCCACCCCTCAAATGGTGGCCAAAACAAATGGCGTCGCACCCATTTTTAAACATGATAGAAAGGAGACCCTGGAAACTAGCAACCTGTCAGCCTCACCTCTGTGCCTGGGAACAGATCCTCCTAGAAGTTATACTAAGGCACATGGAGGACAGGGAGGTGATTCAAAACAGCCAGCATGGCTTCACCAAGGGCAAGTCTTGCCTGACCAACATAGTGGCCTCCTAGGATGGAGTGACTACATCAGTCGATGAGGGAAGAGCTAAGAATGTCATTTATCTGGACTTCTGTAAGGCCTTTGACATGGCCCCGACAACATCCTTCTCTCTAAATTTGAGAGCTATGGATTTGATGGGTGGTGCATGAGGAATTGGTTGGATGGTCACATCCAGAGAGTGGTCAACAGCTCAATGTCTGGAGGGAGACTGGTGACAAGTGTCCCTCAGGGGTCCATAGTGGGACCAGCACTGTTTAATACCATCATCATCAATGGCATAGACAGTGGGATCAAGTGCACCCTAAGTAAGTTTTCAGACAACGCCAAACTCAGGGGTGCATTTGACACTGTCAAGGGAAGGGATGCTATTCAGGGGGTCCTGGACAAGCTTGAGAAGTGGGCCCATGTGAACCTCATGAGGTTCAACAAGGCCAAGTGCAAGGACCTGCACTAGGGTCGGCGCAACCCCCGGTGTCAATAGAGGCTGGGGAATGAAGGGATGGAGAGAAGCCCTGCGGAGAAGGACTTGGGGATAATGGTGGATGAAAAGCTGGATGTGAGCTGGCGATAGAATCATAGAACAGTTTTAGTTATAAAGGACCTTTAAGATCATCAAGTCCAACCATTAATGTTGCGCTCACAGCCCAGAAAGCCAACAGTATCGTGGGCTGCATCACAAGAAGCGTGGTCAGCAGGCCAAGGGAGGTGATTCTACCCATCTGCTATGCTCTTGTGGGACCCCACCTGCAGTGCTGCATCCATCTCTGGAGTCCTTAGCACAGGAAAGACACAGACGTGTCGGGTCTGGTCCAGAGGAGGGCCATAAAAATGATCAGAGGGCTGGTGCACCTCTCATATGAGGACAGGCTGAGAGAGTTGGGTTGTTCAGCCTGGAGAAGAGAAGGCTCTGGGGAGACCTTCTTGCTCTCTTTCACTACTTAAAGAGGTCTTATAAGAAAGATGGGGACAAACTTTGTAGCAGGAAAAGGGGTAATGGTTTTAACCTAAAAGAAGGTAGATTCAAACTAGTTACAAGGAAGAACTTCTTTATGGTGAGGGTGCTGAAACACTACACAGAATTCCCAGAGAGGGGGTAGATGCCCCATCCCTGGAAACATTCAAGGTCAGTTTTGACAGAGCTCTGAGCAACCTGATCTAGTTGAAAATGTACCTGCTCACCTGGACTAGATGACCTTTACAGGTCCCTTCCAACCCAAACAACCTTATGATTCTACAATTCTATGAAACTACCCAGCATAGGCCAAAGTGCTCCCCTGAGGTACGGCATCTGCAGTCTTCCATTCTCCTTCCTCAATCCCCTTGGGAGCTGGGACCCGACTCTTTCAGGGTCACAAAAGCCAATCTTCATGTCCCTGACCAGCTCTTCCTCGCTTGCAAGTTTCAGATCCAGGTTTGCATTAACCTTGTTGGTCCATCTGGCAGCTGTGCTAAGACATTGTCCCAAGACACTCCAGAAACCGCCTGTACTGTGCTCACTTCCTCACCCTGACCTCGGGTTCCTTATCAGGTTCCTTATCTCCCAGCATGATTTCACCCTTAGTGGCCTCTCATCTGACTCTCCCCCACAAGGGCTCACCAAACTTGTTACCTGACTCATAGAGGAACTCCATATATCCAGGTAACTTTTTTGAGGGGACCCCACTCCTGATCCTTCCAGCCTGTCTGTATTGAAAAGCCTGTACGCACCATTGCAGCACCCCAAACTGTGTCACTTGGCCCACCATGCCTTGACAGTTACTCCATGGATGTCAAAAAGCACAGGCTCCTGCTCAGCTTGTCTGGGCCCCTGGCTGAGGGCATCGGTGCACATTTGGGTTGTAGCACCTCAGGTGTGGCTCCAGGCCAAGCTCTGACTTATCTTAAAGGAAACCTGGTACCAAGCCCCCAAGTCCTCATGTGGGCAAAGGCTTTGCTTCAGAGCAGAGACATGCCAGAGTTGATGGCATCTCGAAACATAACGCTGAAAGTGGATGCCAGCAAACCCTGGTGTCCCCAAGGCCAGAGAGAAACAGGGCTGGGAAATGCAGCCCTGGCAAGAAAGGAGCTTTTAGTCATTGCTGTCTCTGATGCCCCTGAGGGTCTTTGGAGGACCTGAAGCTGATCTCTAGAAATGACAAGGTTCTTCTGACAGTCCCTCTGTGAGAATGGCTGGTCTGTTCCTTGACTGTATTGTCAAGGGCATAAATAAAGGTTGGTGAAGAGAAAAAAATAGCAGTTTGAGAGTGTAGGCACATTCATGGAGAGCCTACATCTGCTGGATGGAGAAGGGACAGACCTTGCCACACTGCCGTGGTGGCCATCAATCACGTCTGTTATTGATATTGGCAACAGGCCTGTGTCTACAGAGGAGAAAGGCAAGGACACAAAGTAGAGAATTACAAGGGTAGATAGTTGTGTGCATGAGGTGTCCCAGATAAACTCGGGTATCCTGAAAGTGGTTTTTACACAGGGTTCTTCTGCTGTTCAAGCATTCAGGTACAACATGATTTGATTAATCACTAATTAACACACACAGTACTGATTACTAATCAGAGTAAAACTTCACAAAGCAACTATATTTCTGCAGCATCAACATGCATGAGCATTCTGTCTGCTTCTCTATTGATCCAGACATCCCTGGAGTTGGTCTTGTGATAGTTAAGATTTAGCTGTGACACCAGACGCTGAGCGGGTTTCAAAGCTGTGTCAGAGGGGCTAGGAAGCTGGCGGTACCTTGGTTCTCCAGGGGTATCCTTTATCATTCATGGACAGCTCTAAGCTTCCCCAAAGCAAAGTCCTTCTTTCCAGGGCAGGGCTGTTCTTCTGGTCCTTATGATGAGCTGGTGTCCTTTAGTTTGCTTACTCAAGCATGATAGATCAGTATGCAATGTAAATTATATACATTAAGAAAGTTAATAGATTTTGATACTATGAAGCCTCATTATCATGAGAGTTAGGGAGGTAAAATTTCATAACCTTGGCCCAGAGGATGTCTGTGGCCAGGTGGATTCTGCACAGAGCTATTTAATGGTCAAGAATCACCCCTTTATGATTAACCCCAACATGTATGAAGTCGTGCCAAGGAGGCAGGAGGCTGGCATGGAAGAGACAGTGTAGGTAGATTAGGGTACGGCGACCGGAAAATCTCGGGCTGTAACGGAAGGTAGGTGTGGCGAAAGGAGCAGGAAGTGCAAGTATCGTGCGAGTTCGTACGGGACAAGACGACTATATAAGGCTGTTGCGCAGTTAAATAAATGCCATTTGTTGCATCCTCACATTGGTGTCAGTGCTCAATGGCCCTGGGGTGCGAATAGCCTCAGGCCAGCCAGCAACCGAACGGAGCTTGCCGCAGACAAGCGGCAACAAGTGGTGACCCCGACACGATTGCTGGGCTGGCGGACCGCAGGCGGTCGGAGTGGGTTCGCGAACCATGGAAACCTTGATAAAGGTGATTTCGTTACTGGGCGGGGAATTTAAGATTTCTGTGAAATCGAAAGACGTAGCCCAGTGTGTGGACCGTCTCGTTAAAGGGGGGGGCGGTGGCAGGACCGGCTGATTGTTTACAGCCGAATACCTGGGAGCGGTGCTCGATGCAGCTCGCTGAGCGAGCTATGGCAGCGGGTTCTGCCAAAGAATTAAAAACATGGGGAGTTATCTTGCGGCTGCCACGGGCTGCGCGGGAGGACTGGGCGACATGGGATGCGGCTCGGACGTGTTTACATGGGGTCTACCCTGACCAAGACAGAAGTGGCAGTGGTGAAACTCCTCCACCATATACTCTCTGAGAGAGGAATTAAATATGACGAAGCTGCGTTAAAGCAGTTACTGTTTGGGGCAAAAGATAAAGGACATTTTACAGCCTTTAATGATGTCTTTGAAGCGCCTTTATGGGAGAAGATTGGTGACTCTCTCTGGAATGCGGTGTCAAGTGGTGATAAGGAAGCCTTTAAATTGTCTGCTACATGGAGGCTGGTTAGCGAAGCGTTAAAAGGAATAAAAGCAGAGAGAGAAGTCACACATACAGCTTTTATGGCTTTAGGACCACAGGCGCCTACTACCCCCTCACTGTTTGCGGGACCAACACCTCCCACGGCCCCAGTGGCTGTACCAGTGGCAGCTCCTTTATCACCGTGGGTACGGACGGCTCCGAAAAAAGCTGAGGAGCGGGGAGTGAGAAAAATAGATACAGATCCATCAGAACCGGTAGTGCGCCCTAAAACATGAACTCGATTTGGACTAATTGATTCAGATGCTGAACAGGAGACTTGGCAGAAACCCCCTCCCTCTCATTGATCTCTCTACGGATGAGGCTGAGCAGGAGGACAAGAAGGAGGGTAAACATGCTTTGTACCCACCTTTACCGGATTCGCCATTTACGGAGTCAGCAGTACCAGAGTCACAAGGACTTAAAGGACTGTTACCATCACGAAATGGACACGAACTTGACATGACAGAGCTTGGTAGACGACTGGAAGAATTAAAGACGGAATTGCAGCAGCATTGTTCAGCCAACACCTCGGGACACGTGACTATGTCTCCCCCAAAAACCCCCCTCTGTGTTCGGGACAAGTATTAGGGCCACCTCAACCTCCTTTACAACTCCCTACTCCACCTTTAGATCAGGGCGGGGGGGGAGGTTTGCATCCATCTGGTAATGTGGGAGGTGAGGGAGAGGGTCAGCGTCCGCCCGCGTATACAGGGGAAGGGGGGGGAGGTGAGGGAGGAGTGAAATGGAAAGGGGTCATTTGAGATGCGTTATTAGAAGGAGTTGTGATTCCATGGGCATATCCGGTGATTGTGGGTGCGGGTCCTGAGGGAAGAAATATTTGGCAACTGTTAGATTGGAAAATTGTAAAAGAAGCATTACCACTATAGTTAGCGAAAGACAACACAGGTGAGGACTGCAGAAAAGTTGTTGCAGGGATGGCAAATAGTAATGCCACCTTAACTGAGCTAATGGATGCTTGTGAGAAAGTAGGAACCACCACATTTCAGATGGAGTATTTAGCAAAAACTTTTGCGGCGGCAATTAAGGTAGTTCATCATTGTCATACATGCGAACAGGAAGGTCACTTTAAGAAAAACTGCCTTAAGAAGTTGAAGCTGAGTGGGAGAGATAACTCTGTTTTGATGTGTCATTGCTGTGGGAAGCTAGGGCATTTTGTGAAGCAGTGCAGGTCTCAGTATAATGCTCAAGGTCAGCTGATAACAACCAGCTGCAGAATACAGGGAAACTGGAGAAAGAACGCGGGGGGGGGAACTGTATGCTGACACAAATGAATCTTCCCAACCAGTTCCAGGCCTACGCAGTCAACTCGCAGCCCGAACCGCAGGGAGCGCAGGACTGGTGTTTCCACGCAGGGTTAACCTGTGCGGCTGCCAAGCCTTGGACCTGTGGCAAACAGGGATAATGCTAATGCTGATTGTCAAAAGATCATTGAAGCTTTACCTGGAAAAACAGATTTGAATGCTATGATAGAGGCATGTGCAAAAGTGGGTACTGTGGAACATAAGGCTCAAGTTATGGCTGCGGCCGTACTTGGGGCTTATGTCGTCACAATTGCAGTCTCTATTCCAATTGTTAGCAGGGGACACAAGTTTAACAGCGGCACGACACACTACTTCAGAGGTACAGCAACTGATTACAGAAATAGAAAGCAGGCTACATTCCAAATTTGTACATCGTATTGATTTGAATCAGGAAATACAAATTATCACTTTGTTTGATAGGCAAATTCCTTATGCAATAAGTGGTCAATGGAATTCAGAATGGTCAGATTCGTTACAGAGCTATTGGCACAGATTATTCATCAAAGGACGGATGCGATGTCGGGAGCTTGTGGCCAGAGATCCTGTATCACTAACCGTTCCTATTGCAGCTCTATACTTTGAGTGGTGTATGGCCAATAGCTTTGCTTTGCAAACAGCTATGGAGAATTTCTCGGGACAGGTTGTTTACCACTTGCCCTCCCATCCTGTTATAAAATTGAGTGTGGAACTTCCAATTGCCACAGGAGTGTGGTGCGCAGACACTCCTGTGGATGGAATTACCATTTTTACAGGTGGATCTGGGAACAGAGGCAAGGCGGGCCTTGTCTGGTATTCTGATGGCAAGTGGGAATCTATGGTAGTACAACAAAAGGGTTCACCTCAGGTGGTAGAATTACGAGCTGTATTAAAAATATTTCAGAATTTTCCCATTCCCTTTAATTTGATTACTGATTCAGCATATGTAGCTGGCATTGTAAAGCAATTGGATAGATCTGTTATAGAGCATGTATGTAATCAGTGTGTTTTTGAATTGCTGAGAGCTCTGTGGCAAGAAATTCAAATCCAAACTGCATTGTTTTATGTTTTACATGTAAGAAATCATACTAATTTGCCTGGGTTTATTGCAGAAGACAATGCTCGAGTGGACTCTTTGGTTTTTCATCCTAAAACAACACTTTGTACCAGAGTGGAAGCAATAGCACAATTGCTTATCAAAGTACATAAAAGGATTACAGACATTACCGGACTAGACTCAGATGCTATCTATTTACCTATCATCAGAAAGGAATATCTACAGTGGTTAACAAATCAGTCAACCATTTTTCAAATAGCCTTACAGGACTTTACTGGACAATTGTTAACACATTTGCCAAGAGATAAAAAGCTACAGTTTATTTGCAAACAGGACTGGGAAGAAAAACCTATCAGATCAGAGGTACCTGTGACTGGACTAACTGTTTTTACTGATGCAGGAAAGCGATCACATTCAGCAGTTATTACCTGACAAAAGGATGGACAATGGAAACATTGTAAATTCTCAGGAATGTACTGAGGACTCATTGCAGACACTTGAATTTTTTGCGATATATCAGGTTTTTGTAAAATGGAAGGATTTACCTGTAAATATTGTAACAGACTCTCTTTATGCAGCAGGCATTGTAAATCGAATTGAAAGAGCTTTTATACGACCAGTGAAGAATATGCGACTTTACACCATTTTGCTACTGTTGCATCAAGCAATAAACCTCAGAGAGGTACCTTATTTTGTCACCCACGTTCGTAGTCATCAATTTGATCAAGGTTTGAGCATTGGAAATAATAAAGCAGACACACTTGTGTCCTATACGCAAATATCACCAAATTTATTTGAACAAGTGCGCCTATCCCATCAATTCTTTCATCAATCAGCGAAAATGTTAGCGAAGCTATTTCACCTCACCATGGCACAAGCACGTGAATTAGTTAGTGTTTGTCCTAGTTGTCAGAAAATTGGCATGGGAATTGGAATAGGGGTAAATCCTCAAGGACTGAGTGCGTTGCAACTTTGGCAAATGGATGTTACTCACGTTGCAGAATTTGGAAGGCTCAAATATGTTCATGTATCTGTTGATATGTTTTCACATGTAATATGGGCAACAGCACAAACTGGGGAAACAGGTCGTCATGTCAAACGACATTTACTTGCTTGCTTTGCAAGTCTTGGGGTTCCACAACAACTTAAGACTGATAATGGACCAGCATACTGTTCATAGATTTTTCGTCAATTTTGTCAGCTATGGGGTGTTACATATGTCACTGGGATTCCTCATTCGCCTACGGGTCAGGCGATTGTGGAACGTGCTCATAGTACATTGAAACAGCTTCTGCAAAAACAAAAAGGGGGAGAGGAGACTGAACCTTCTGAGAGACTTGCAAAAGCTGTTTATGTACTTAACCATTTAACTTTAGCAGGAGATAAGGAGCGACCCCCAATTGTAATACATTGGGAGGCAGTTCGACAAGGAGCAAGCTATGTGCAAAACAAAGGCAAAGTGTGGTATAGGGAACCAGGTACTAACGATTGGTTGGGACCAGGGGAACTATTACTAATGGGTCGAGGTTTATGCTTCTGTCTCTACAGGCGCAGGAGTACGGTGGATTGCCTCTAAAAGGATGGTTAGCCACATTGTTAGAGGGAATAGTTTATATAGTTGTGATTATAATTATCATAGGGATCTGCGTGGGTTGTGTTAAGACAATCATTGAGAATAGTATATGGAAGTAGTGAGATAATAAATCTAACTACTTCCAAAGGGGGAAATTGATACCGGATGGTTTAGCAACGGTTTAACAAGAGTAGGCCTCAGAGTAGGCTCTAAAAGGCCTGCTCTGTGTTACCTTTAAACAGAATCAGCTTTCCTGTCAGTAATTTTCCTTTCAGCTAGAATAATAGAGAATAACAGTATGTTCTGAAGTAAACTGCATGTTTTGTAGATAGAGTCTGCTTATGGGAATGTTTATAATAGGCATTATCCTACTTGTGTTACCCTGTTTGTTTGCATGTTTGCAGAAAACTGTGCAACGAATGGTCAATACAACCTTTGTGGCTCAACAACAGAGAGCAGGATTTATGGGTAACCAAGGCTGGGATTCTCTGACTGGGCTCTGCGAGACACAGGGAACCAGGTTTGAGAGTACCTGTGGGGGAAGCCGAAACAGCACCAGCCTCGACCTTCAGACGTGAGGAGTCATGACAGTACAGAGAGTCTGGTAAAGCGGCGGGGCGCCAAGAAAGATGAGGAACGGCGGCCGTTGCTGAGTGAAACAAAAGCTTTAAACAATGCGCTCATGATTAGCTTGCTTTTGCTTTGCATCTCAGGAGTTGCAGGGGAATCTTACTGGAGAACCTGGGCTCGGGATGTTGTATCCGCCAGCTACGCTTACGCTTTGATGCAAGGCTCCAGAATCAGTGATACGCTTTACTTCGCATGACTTGAAGCATGGGGAGGGGGAAATGTAGGTAGATTAGGGTACGGCGACCGGAAAATCTCGGGCTGTAACGGAAGGTAGGCGTGGCGAAAGGAGCAGGATGTGCAAGTATCGTGCGAGTTCGTACGGGACAAGACGACTATATAAGGCTGTTGCGCAGTTAAATAAATGCCATTTGTTGCATCCTCACATTGGCGTCAGTGCTCTATGGCCCTGGGGTGCGGATAGCCTCAGGCCAGCCAGCAACCGAACGGAGCTTGCCGCAGACTAGCGGCGACAAGACAGGAGCTCCTGACTAACATCAATCATGAAGAGGAAGCACAGAGAAGGAGGAAGCACAGGAAGGAAGGAAGGCCTTCCAGCCTTAATGGTTCTGTGATTCTGTGCTGGAGAGAGCCATTAGTGTGTGTGTGTGCTTGTCTGTGCATGAGGGAACCGTGGGGACGAGGGAATCCTGAGGCCAGCTCCTACATAGACAGAAGGTGTAAGACCAGCTCCTGGAGGGATCCGTTCTGTCTGTGTGTCTCTATAGGTGTACATCTTACACTAACACAGCCTGGCATGCAAACAGCCCAGCCCTCGTTTCCCTTTCTCCACTTACTGTGGTTTGGCTTGGCCTACAGTCCTCCCAAGGTCCCTTCCAGGATGAATGACTGTGCATTTCCTTCCACCACAACACTTCCCGTGATGAGGACAGGGAGAGCACTCAGGTTCCCCAACACCACAGAATTAGGCAGACATAAGTTTAGTCCACTCAGGTGCAGCTTTTTTGTCCCTCTCAGGTCATTGTCTCAAGGCTGCTAGGCACGTTACCCCAAACAGGCATCATCATATCCTGAGCTGAACCTTTGCTTTTCCTTTTCCCTCTTTCCCCCTCACAAGTTCTTCTCTTTCATCGTCCTCACACATTCCTCTACAAACAGCCCAGCTCTGCTCTTTCCCCACTGGCCCTGGCTGTGCTTGCTTTGTGCCCTCTCTAAAGGGCATAAAGATATTTCTAATATGGTGGTTGTCCTGATTCCTACATTGGACAGTGCAAAACCAGTAACGCCTTTTGTTTCGTGTAGTGCCCTGCACCTCCTCATGTTGTGATCTTGTGTTGATGGATCACCACAACCAGAGCGAGCCCTCTGCGTGCAAACATTAACTGACAAACTGTAGCTTCAGCCCAGGTGGACTTTGAGAAACTGTGATTCAGCCAACAGAAACCTCTGAAGTTTTACAAGGAGAAGTGTTCAGTCCTGCATCGGGGGGGAAGAATAACTCCATATACCAGGTCTGGCAGGTACCTGACTGGCTGACGGTGACCCTGAGGAGAAGTGCCTGGGCACTTTGAAGGTCACCATGGAGCCAGAGGTGCAAGCTCACCATGGAAAATGTCAGCTGCCCAGACAGATGTGTTAGGAGGAGCATGACCACCCAGATATCTTGGGTGTTCATTGCCCTTCAGTGAGCTGTGATGTGGCCACACCTGGACTAGTGTGTCCCTCTGTGGGAATACCTGCTCTAGACAGGTGGAGAGGAACTGGAGAGTGCCCACAGGACTCTGCACATGTCCTGTGCTTAAAACCCCAAACCCCATTATTGCTGACCTCTTCCATCCCAACAAAACCCAAGGAACATGCTGACCCTGGAGAACTGCCGTGCTCTTCAGGCAGCTCCAGATTCCCCTCCTAGAGGATGGGTGTCTTCAGTGTCACCTGTGGGAAAGCCCTGCGTATATCCCTCAGTTACATTCACCATCTTACCTGTCACCAGACACCAACTGGTGACTCCTAAATCCAGTCCTATGTCTCTAAACAGCCACCAAAAGACACTAAGCTTTTTAGTCCTGAACACATGGAGGAAGAGGAACTTCAGGGGTGCAGTTCCTCAGGCCTCTTTGGAGAAAGAGCCCGGCATGAAAGCACTGCACCAGGGGGATCCCATTTTATTACAGAGATGCTATGAATGAGGCCAGCTCTGAGCCACTGTTAGACACACTTTAATAAGGGAAGCAGGTGACACAAGGTAGGTACATGTGTCAGGTGTAATGACACAAATGCAAACATTTCTGTGGGAACATAATAACTATGAATGACTATAACAGCCACAGTGATAAATATAATGATTAAAAATACCAAACAAAAAAAAATGTTGGAATCAGAAGCTGTGGGGATCATTTATGGAGAGAGGTGGTAAATTTCTCACACTTGCAAAATGTCCATGAAATTAGTTTCCTAATGGCTTCCTTGAGCTCCTGGTTCCTCATGCTGTAGATGAGGGGGTTCACTGATGGAGGCACCACTGAGTACAGGACTGCCACCACCAGATCCAGGGATGGGGAGAACATGGAGGGGGGCTTCAGGTAAGCAAACACTATAGTGCTGATAAACAGTGAGACCACGGCCAGGTGAGGGAGGCACGTGGAAAAGGTTTTGTGCCGTCCCTGCTCAGAGGGGAACCTCAGCACAGCCCTGAAGATCCGCACATAGGACAGCACAATGAAAACAAAACACCCAAATGCTAAACAGGCACTAACCACAATAATCCCGACTTCTCTGAGGTAGGAGTGTGAGCAGGAGAGCTTGAGGATGTGGGGGATTTCACAGAAGAACTGGTCCACAGCATTGTCATGGCAGAGGGGTAGTGAAAATGTATTGGCTGTGTGAAGCACAGCGCTGAGAAACCCAGTACCCCAGGCAGCTGCTGCCATGTGGACACAAGGTCTGCTGCCGAGGAGGGTCCCGTAGTGCAGGGGTTTGCAGATGGCCACGTAGCGGTCATAGGCCATGATGGTGAGAATAGAATACTCTGCTGCGATAAAGAAGAGAAAGAACAAGACCTGTACAGCACATCCCAAGTAGGATGTCCCTGGTGACCCAGAGGGATCTGGCCATGGATTTGGGGAGGGTGTTGGAGATGGATCCCGGGTCAAGAACAGAGAGGTTGAGGAGGAAGAAGTACATGGGGGTGTGGACGTGGTGGTCATATGCTACGGCGGTGATGATGAGTCCGTTGCCCAGGAGGGCAGCCAGGTAGATGCCCAGGAAGAGCCAGAAGTGCAAGAGCTGCAGCTCCTGTGTGTCTGCGAATGCCAGGAGAAGGAAGTGGGTGTTGGAGCTGCTGTTGGACATTTAGTCCCTCTGGGCATGGGGCACTATTCAAGAAGGAAAAGAGGGAAAAATTAGGACAGGTTTCTTTGAGAAAAAAACACTCCATTTTTCATAGAAATCACCTCCAGATCAAAGGCTTTTCCCTCCTCTGGATTGTGCTGGCTGAGTGAGCTGTGAGGAACAGGACCTCTGACCCTGTGCTACCAAGGAGTCAGCTTTCCTCTGCTTCAGTGGGTACATGGGATCTGGTTTGTGACAGCTCCAATGTTCCCAAAGGTTGTCAGATGTAATCGACCTTTAATGGAAAAATATCACTATCTGCACTCTACAACTCTGAAAAGCGTTTTTCTCTGCAGAAGAGAGGTTTAGCATGTTCTGATAATAACTTTGTTTGTTGTTTATACTTTGCACCATCACACCTGGTGACTGTTCCTTTGAGGGGTAAAAATCCTCTTTTTTTATGACTGAAAGTTTGAGGAGTCTTAAGGTGGGACAGGCAAAAAGGCCCAACTCTCTGTGGCTCAGTGCAGAGTCAGGAGAGCCGCAGTGTCCATCAGTCTTGTTCCCAGCTGGTCCATGCTTTAACTTCTTCTACCTCGAGGATGACTGCACACACAAATTACTCTTTAGAAAAAAAGCAGCTGGACCTGATGAAAGCAGGGGAGTCCTGTTTCAAAAGGCAGATCTGTGAACTCTTCTTTGCCAGCACAGACAAGTAGTTGTGATGGAGAGCGCAGGACACAACTGCTCACAGAGAGAAGCAAAGCACCCTGAGAGGGGAGTGCTGACCCCCAAGGAAAGGCTCAGCATTCCCTAGGATTCCACGCAAGGGCTGTGCCTTTCTGGAGGGCAGCTGGCAAGCCCAGCAGGACAGGCAAAGCAGACAGTCAGGGGTCCTGGAGATGGGATGTCTTCAATGGAGAGTCAGCTCATTGCCCAGCAGACAATGCCCAACAGATATCTACAGGGAAGGACCACAAGAGAGCTTCCTGAACACAGCTTCCCCCAGTGCTTGTTGCCTTTTCTTCCCACTCCCTACCCATCACTCTGCTGCCTGAAGCTGTCTCTGCTGGGAGCTCTTTCTCTGTCCCCACATCTCCTCCCTGTCCTTGCTCACAGACCCCATCTTATCTGCTGTGTGCTCAGCTCTGCCCTGCAGACACCTCCTGGCAGCTGGGCACTGCCCAGGGGCACCTGTGTGCTGGCCAGTCCTAAAGAGAAGGTCAGATCAACCCTGAAGAGACCACAAACGTGATGTTAATGCTTTCTGTAGGCTGAGGTGGGTGACGTGACTTTATCAGGTTCCTTGGAAAACCTGTTCATCACTCACTGTAATGGTGCAGGAGTCTCCCTCTCTTCTGCACACCTCCATTACCATTTCCACCTACCATCACAGCTGGGAAGTGAAAGCACTGACCCTGGCAAGCAACTTTGCTCACAGGTAGCCCCTGCCTTGATATGCTTCTTGAAAAGTGCCCTGTGAAATATCCCAGGGCTGATCTGGAGCTGTGAGCAGCCCTGGCCCACACAGCACCCTCTCAACAGCAGAAGGACCCTGCCCTACCAGGGGTCACTCCTCCCACCCACAGCTTTTCCCCACAGTGCCGTGGGGAGCTCCCTGGGCAGAGTGAGTGCTGACCCTGGCAGGTGGCAGAGTCCCTGTCCCAGCCCGCAGCCCCTGAGATGCAGAGACGTTGCTCTGCAGGACAGCCCTGGGCACCCCTGGCTGCACACCTGGCTTCACAGCTATTCAAAATTGCCTAACGAGAGCCCTCAAGGATCCCATAAGCTGTGGCTGTGCCAGCTTTAGGAGATGCCTCCAGACACTACAGCTCTGTTGCCCTGCACCCAGAGCCTTACCATGTCAAGGGCTGCAAAGATTTCTCCTCCAGTGAGCTCTCAGTCATCCTCCCAATCCTGACCAGCTTTAAGATCTCCCTGACTCAGTCCTCTCCCCTCGCTGCCTGCAGGCAGTGCCCTCAGCCCTGCTACGCTTTGTAGAGGAGCTGCTCCTGGGCAGATCTGTCTCTCTGCAGTGCTGCCCACTTGCCATCAGCTCCCTCCATCCCAGGAGCCCAGCCCAGCTCAGCAGCAGAGGGACCATCCCAAGGCATTGTCATGACCCCTCAGGTGAGTTTAGTGCTGGGTCCATAAAGTGGGACAGTAATAGAAGTTGAGGAAACCTCTCAAGAAGTCCAAGGCAGACACAAACTTCAAAGTTTCAAGGAGTGATAATGGGTCCCACTGAGGGACATCACTGACAAAGCCTCTCTAGGGGCTGGTTAGAGCAGAAAACTGGAGGCAGTGATGACAGGTAGGCAAAGGCAAGGGAAAGGTGGCTCTGATGCTGAGGAAACCTGGATGTGTTACATGAAGCCAAAGGGCCAAGCCCTCACCCCCAGCCCCGCAAAGGGAGATCCTGTCCCTCACACGTTGCTCAGGGCTCTTCCTGGGGCAGTGTGATGTGGGGATGTGCAATGCCTAGAGCAGGACCATGATATGATGCCTCTGAGGCTCACAGGTGGGGACGAGGAGGCAATGAGGTCCTGGTGCTCTATGGTAAGATATCTCCTCACAGGCACCAGGTGCAGAGAGAACAGCCATAGCCCAGGAGACAGAGACCTGAGCTGTGCTGAGGCCTTTCAGCCTTGCCAGAGCCCCAAGCTGTCTCCAGCACAGGATGTCCTATGGTTTCCCACACCTGTGCCTGTTTTCCTGGAGGCTGTTGACACCCACCCTGCTTACCAAGCTTGCTCTCTCCTGAGCAGCTCCCTACCCTTACTGATATCTCTCCATCCTCGCAGGCTGTTTGTTTCAATACAAAGCTCTGCCTAAACCAGACTCTTTCTGTGTGCCCCATTGTATCACAGCACTGCACTTGCAGTGACATTTCTTTCTCCTCACGACTTCTCTCAGCCTCCCAAGATGCACTTTGTGGCACTTTTTTTCTTTCTCATGCTAATCCCTAAAATTGAGAAAAGCTCCACCATTTTGGAAACTGCCCCTCAAGCACTCTCAGGCTAATCCTGCACTGCCTTGAGCCTCTGCGCCACTGGGCAAAAGGGCCAAAGAAGACCAGGTCTCTCAGCCCACACAGGGCATGTGCTTGAGGCTCCAAATCCCACCTTGGCAGACCTCCTCTGCCCACTCTCTAGGTCCTCCTCAGGCCTCCAAAATGGGGAGCTGATCACTGGGACAAACCCTTGTGTAGGGATCCCTGGTAGTGCTGTGTTGAGGGGCATAAAATTCCCCTGGTGCGGGGGGCCATGCTCACCGTAATGCAACCCTGTCTGCAGCTGGCCTGGTTCATAGTGAGCATGCACCACTGGCTTGTATGGCGTCTAACCTAGTACTCAGCTCCTTCTCCTCAGGGTCAATCCTCAGCACTTCAGGTCCCAGCCTGCCCTGATGTACAGGGTTATTCTTTCCCCCGATGCAGGACTGGCCACTTCTCCTTGTAAATTTTCAAGAGGTTCACAGAATCACAGAATCACAGAATGTTAGGGATTGGAAGGGACCTCGAAAGATCATCTAGTCCAATCCCCCTGCCGGGGCAGGATTGCCTAGACCATATCACACAGGAACGCGTCCAGGTGGTTTTTGAATGTCTCCAGAGAAGGAGACTCCACAACCTCTCTGGGCAGCCTGTTCCAGTGTTCAGTCACCCTCACCATAAAGAAGTTTTTCCTCAAATTTAAGTGGAACCTCCTGTGTTCCAGCTTGCACCCATTGCCCCTTGTCCTGTCAAGGGATGTCACTGAGAAGAGCCTGGCTCCATCGTCTTGACACTTGCCCTTTACATATTTATAAACATTAATGAGGTCACCCCTCAGTCTCCTCTTCTCCAAGCTAAAGAGACCCAGCTCCCTCAGCCTCTCCTCAGAAGGGAGATGTTCCACTCCCTTAATCATCTTCGTGGCTCTGCGCTGGACTCTCTCTAGCAGTTCCCTGTCCTTCTTGAACTGAGGGGCCCAGAACTGGACACAATACTCCAGATGCGGCCTCACCAGGGCAGAGTAGAGGGGGAGGAGAACCTCTCTTGACCTGCTGACCACACCCCTTCTAATACACCCCAGGATGCCATTGGCCTTCTTGGCCACAAGGGCACACTGCTAGCTCATACTCATCCTGTTGTCCACTAGGACCCCCAGGTCCCTTTCCCCTACGCTGGTCTCCAACAGCTCTGCCCCCAACTTGTACTCATACATGGGGTTGTTCTTGCCCAGATGCAGGACTTTACACTTGCCCTTGTTATATTTCATTAAATTTCTCCCCGCCCAACTCTCCAGCCTGTCCAGGTCTCTCTGAATGGCTGCGCAGCCTTCCGGCGCGTCAGCCACTCCTCCCAGTTTTGTGTCATCAGCGAACTTGCTGACGGCGCTCTCTAATCCCTCATCCAAGTCATTAATGAATATATTGAATAGAACTGGTCCCAGAACCGATCCTTGCGGAACTCCGCTAGACACAGACCTCCAACTGGACTCTGTCCCACTGACCACTACTCTCTGGCTTCTTTCCTTCAGCCAGTTCACAATCCACCTCACTACCCGATCATCCAGACCACACTTCCCCAGTTTAGCTGCGAGGATGCTGTGGGAGACCGTGTCAAACGCTTTACTGAAATCGAGATAGACCACATCCACAGCTTTACCATCATCTATCCACCGGGTAACATCCTCATAAAAGGCTATCAAGTTGGTTGAGCAAGACTTCCCGTTGGTGAAGCCATGCTGAGTGCCCCTAATGATCCCCCTGTCCTTGATGTGCCTAGAGACAGCACCAAGAACAAGTTGTTCCATCACCTTTCCGGGGATGGAGGTGAGGCTGACCGGTCTATAGTTACCCGGGTCCTCCTTCTTGCCCTTTTTGAAGACTGGAGTGACATTCGCTTTCCTCCAGTCCTCAGGCACCTCTCCCGTTGCCCACGACTTAGCAAAGATGATGGAGAGTGGCCTAGCAATGACTTCCGCCAGCTCCCTCAGCACCCGCGGGTGCATCCCATCAGGGCCCATGGATTTATGGACATCCAGGTTGCTTAATTGGTCCCTGACCCAGCCCTCATCAACCAAGACAGATTCCTCCTCTATCCTGACTTCTTCTGGGGCCACAGGGGTCCGGGGCTCCTCAGGACAGCCTCCAGCAGTATAGACAGAGGCAAAGAAGGCATTCAGTAACTCCGCCTTCTTTTTATCCTCTGTCTCCAGGGCCCCCACCTCATTCATCAGTGGGCCTACATTGCCTCTAGTGTTGGCTTTACCTGCAATGTATTTGAAGAAGCCCTTTCTCTTGTCCTTGACCTCTCTTGCAAGGTTTAATTCCAAGGAGGCCTTAGCTTTCCTAGTTGCCTCCCTACATCCTCTGACAACAGACTTATATTCCTCCCAATGTTCCTGTTGGTCAAATCACAGAATCACAGAATCAACCAGGTTGGAAGAGACCTCAGGGATCATCGAGTCCAACCATTGCCCTGACACCACCATGTCAACTAGACCATGGCACTAAGTACCATGTCCAGTCTTTTCTTAAACACATCCAGAGATGGTGACTCCACCACCTCCCTGGGCAGCGCCTTCCAATGTCTAATAAGCCTTTCTGTAAAGAAATTCTTCCTAATGTCCAACCTGAACCTCCCCTGGAGAAGCCTGAGGCTGTGTCCTCTTGTCCTATCGCTAGTTGTCTGGGAGAAGAGGCTAACTCCCACTTCACTACAACCTCCCTTCAGGTAGTTGTAGACTGCAATAAGGTCACCTCGGAGCCTCCTCTTCTCCAGGCTAAACAACCCCAGCTCCCTCAGCCATTCTTCATAGGTCAGACCCTCCAGACCCTTCCCCATCTTGGTCGCCCTCCTCTGCACTCGCTCCAACATCTCAACATCTTTCTTGAAGTGCGGGGCCCAGAACTGGACACAGTACTCAAGATGCGGCCTGACCAGTGCCGAGTACAGAGGGACGATCACTTCCCTAGACCGGCTGGCTACACTATTCCTAATAGAGGCCAGGATGCCATTGGCCCTCTTGGCCACCTGGGCATACTGCTGGCTCATGTTTAGCCGGCTGTCGATCAGCACCCCCAGGTCTCTTTCCACCAGGCCGCTCTCTAACCACTCTTCCCCCAGCCTGTAGAGCTGCAGGGGGTTGTTGTGGCCGAAGTGTAAGATCCGGCACTTGTTCTTGTTGAACCTCATGCCATTGGTCTCGGTCCATCTATCTAACCTGTCCAAATCCCTCTGTAGGGCCTTCCTACCCTCCAGCAGATCCACACTCCCACCCAGCTTGGTGTCATCTGCAAATTTGCTGAGGGTGCACTCAATCCCTACATCTAGATCATCTCTAAAGATATTGAACAGCACTGGCCCCAGAACTGAGCCCTGGGGAACACCGCTAGTGACCGGCCGCCAGCTGGACTTTGCCCCATTCACCACCACTCTCTGGGCTCGGCCATCCAGCCATTTTTTAACCCATTTAAGAGTCCACACATCCAAGCCCCAGGCAGCCAGTTTGTCCAGGAGGATGCTGTGGGAGACAGTGTCGAATGCCTTACTCAAGTCTAGATAGACTACATCCACAGCCCTGCCCTCATCTACTAAGTGGGTCACTTTGTCATAGAAGGAGACCAGGTTGGTCGAGCAGGTCCTGCCTTTCATGAATCTGTGTTGGCTGGCCCCGATGCCCCCATTGTCCTGCATGTGCCGTGTAATGGCACTCAGGTTGATCTGTTCCATCACCTTGCCTGGCACCGAGGTCAGGCTGACAGGCCTGTAGTTCCCTGGATCATCCTTCCGACCCTTCTTGTAGGTGGGCGTTACATTTGCTAATTTCCAGCCAGCTGGAACTTCTCCAGTTAACCAGGACTGCTGGTAGATAATCGAGAGTGGTTTGGCAAGTTCATTTGCCAGTTCCTTCATTACTCTGGGGTGAATTCCATCCGGGCCCATAGCCTTGTGGGTGTCCAACTGGCACAGCAGGTCACTAACCGTCTCCTCCTGGATTACGGGAGGTTCACACAGCCCCCCGTCCCTAACTTCAGGCTGTGTGGGCCGAGTCTCCTGAGGACAACCGGTCTCAACATTAAAGACCGAGGCAAAGAAGGCATTGAGCACCTCTGCCTTTTCCTCATCCCCTGACACTACACTACCCTCCTCATTCAGCAAGTGGTGGAGGCTCTCCTTGACCCTCCTTTTGCTGTTGATGTATTTGTAGAAGCTTTTTTTTGTTATCTTTGACCGTAGCAGCCAAATCAAGCTCTAATTGAGCTTTGGCCCTTCTAATCTTCTCCCTGCACGACCTGGCCACGTCCCTATAGACCTCCCAAGTTACCCAACCCTTCTTCCAGAGCAAGTAGGCTCTCTTTTTGTCCTTAAGTTCTAGCCTAAGTTCTCTGTTTAACCAGGCCGGTCTTTTTCCCCGACGGCTTGTCTTCCTACAGACTGGGACAGCCTGCTCCTGAATATTTAGCAATTCCCTTTTGAAGCATGTCCAGCCTTCCTGGACTCCTTTGCCCTTCAGGACCGACTCCCAAGGGACTCTGTCCACCAACCTCTTAAACAGGCTAAAGTCAGCCTGCCGGAAATCTAAGGCAGAAGTTCTGCTCTTGCCCCTCCTTACTTCCCTCACTATCGAAAACTCTAACATTTCGTGGTCACTACTCCCAAGATGGCCACCGACCCTCACATCTCCCTCTAGTCCTTCTCTGTTCACAAACAACAGGTCAAGCAGGGCCCCTCCTCTAGTGGGCTCATTTACCACTTGCATGAGGAAGTTGTCCTCCACACATTCAAGGAACCTCCTAGATTGCTTCCTCTCTGCCATGTTGTATTTCCAGCAGACATCCGGCAAGTTGAAGTCGCCCACGAGTACAAGGGCCGGCGGCCGGGCGGCTTCTGACAGCCGCTTGTAAAACGCCTCGTCCGCCTGCTCATCCTGGTTGGGTGGTCTATAACAGACTCCCACCGTAATGTCCGCCCTGCCGACCTTCCCCGTGATCTTCAGCTCTTCCTCTTTGTTGCCCATACTGCGTGCGTTGGTGTAAACGCACTTCAGCTGGGCTAGTGGCCTTGCCCCCGACACAGGCCTGTCACCCCTAGGTTCATAAGGATGTGGTCAGGGCTGTTTGGGGGAGCCTGTGAAGCATCCCAGCACCTGATACAAATTACTTCTGTTGCCAGGGAGAACCTGAAAGCTCTCCCTAATTTGAAGAGGTGAAGGGGAAGGAAGGACAGCATCCTTCAGGCTGGAAGGGACCTTGGCAAGTGTCTTGACTAACCTCCTGCACAAAGTAGGGTCAGACCAGATCACTCGGGGCATTATTCCAACACATCTTCATCACTTCCCACGATACAGCCTGCACACCTCTCTGAGAAACAGCTTCCAGGATTTGACTATCCTCCTGTTGGAGAAGTTTCTCCCTGTATATACCCTGACCCTCTCTTGGTTTAGCCCATTGCCTCTTGTCCTTGTATCTTGCACCATGAGCATAAGCCTGACTCAGTCTTACTAGGACCAGTGCCGTACTACTGCATGTTCCCCCAAGATATTCCTTTTTCCCAGATGAACCAACCCAGCTCTTTTAGCTTCTCCTCCCAGTACAAGTGCTCCAGACCTGATCACCTTGGTGGCCCTCATCTGGACTGGCTCCAGTTTACCAAGGTCTCTCTGGCATTGCAAGGGGTCAAAACCTAGAAAAGTCTTCTGGATATGGTATAAAGTGTACTGAGGAATCTGAGGAGAGGGGGATAATCCCTTCCATTGGCTGTGCTCCTGCTCATGGAGCCCTGAATGTTCTTGGCCTTCTTTGCTGCTGGCTCAGGTTTTGCATAATGAAACCCAAGGACCACCAGGGCCTTTCCTGCAGAGCTGGTCCCCAGCCACACAGCCCCCACCCTCTGTCACTGCAGACCTTAGTCCATCTCAAGGGCACGACTTTGGATTTACCTTTCTTAGATACCATGAGCTTCCTATTGTACCATCCCTCTGGCCTATGTCTTTTGGAATGGCCACCCTGCCCCCCAGTGTAGCGTCTCCTCTCCTCAATGTGGTGTCATCTAGAAGTGCTGTGAAAAATCACTCTCTCATCTTTTCCAGGTCATTACAAACAAGTTAAATAGAACAGGTGGTAGACCCATACAGGCCATAAAATCCTACCTTGGGCACAAAAATATTGTGGGGGATGATGTTGAAAACTTTGCCAACTTCCAGGTTAAAAGACAGCCATTTTTGAAAAGTGTATGTGATGTTTATGTGCTGTCAGTCATCAGGGATGTCCCCCAAACTCCATGACCTTTCAAAGATGATCGAGAGTCGCCTCACTGTGACATTGACCTTCTCTCTCAGCTCCCTGGGATGCCTCCTCTCCCATAGACTGGTAAGGACTGCATTGGTTCACTGGTAAGTTCAAGTGAACCCCTGACTTGATCCCCATCCACCGCTGGTTGATCTCTTCCAGAGTCCTGCCCTGAGTCACAGAGGCCTGGGAGACCTTGCCGGGGAAGACTGAGATAAGGAGGACATAGAGAATCTCAGATCCGTCTACACCTGCTCCTATGGAACTCAGCAGTGACCACAAAGTTTCCACACAGTTTCTTCCTTAACTGTTCCTGAAGCATTAAACACTCCTTCTGGTGTCCTTGAATTGCCCTTAAAGGTTAGATTGAGTTTCAGTCTTGACCATTGCTGAGCTTGGAGGGTGCTGTCCTTGAAGACCATCTGTACTGAGCCCTGCCAACACATCACAACTCCATCACCCACGGTACCGGCTCCAGCTCGTCCTGTCTGTGCCCCTGGCTGAGGGCACTGCCACACATTTGGGCTGAAGCACCCCAGCTGTGGCATCAGGCAAAACTCCTCCTTGCCATAAGGAAACCTGGTACCAAGTGACTCCATGTATGCAAAGGCTTTGCTTCTGAGCACACACGTGGCATGGTCAAAAGACATCTGAATGCCTTTCTAGCCCTAGGACTACAAACCCAGAATGAAGTGCCTGAATTCACTCAACTGGAGACATCCCCCACCAACTTGGAGAAATTAGATCTTTCCTTGTCACCTTCCTGGGTGTCCTGTCTAATGAAGGGACAAAATAAAGGGAATTCTCATGCACAAGACTTTTCCTGATAGGAGAAATGACACAGCTAGAAAGAAGCATCTCTCCTGAGCTGAGGGAGGGAACATCAGTGATTGCTTCAGCCTGTTTCACAGCAGGTTCCGCTGGAGCCCCAGGGACACCTCAAGGGAGCCCAGAGCGGGAAGAAGCAGTGACACCTTGGGCTGGTCCCTCTGCTGCTGAGCTGGGCTGGGCTCCTGGGGTGGAGGGAGCTCATGGCAAGTGGGCAGCGCTGCAGAGAGACAGCTCTGCCCAGGAGCAGCTCCTCTGCAGAGCGCAGCAGGGCTGAGGGCACTGCCTGCAGGCAGCGAGGGGAGAGGAGCCAGGTAGGGAGAGGTTAAAGGCAGTGTGGAGTTGGCAGATGCTGAGAGCTCACGGTGGGGAGAGATCTTCACAGCCCTCTAATTGGTAAGTCTCTGAGTGCAGGACAATGTAGCTGGTGTTCCTAGAGAGATATCCAAGAGCTGGCACATCCCGCTGCATATATGAGCTTTCAGGAGGACTCTCACAGTTTCCCTAACATAGAGGAGGAGGACGTGCTCCAGAGCAGGACTTCCCTGCTGCACCTTTAGAATGACAGGGCACGACGGCTGCCTTCTGCCAAGGACAGGTCCCCGGTGCAAAGGTGGGTGTGCAGCCAGGGGTTCCCAGAGCTGTTCTATAGAGCAGGGTCCCTGCAGCCCCAAGGGTTGTGTGCCATGACAGGGACTTTGCCTCCTGCCAGAGTCAGCACTCAGTCTGCCCAGGGAACTCCCTATGGCACTGTGGGGGGAAGCTGTGGGTGGAAGGAGGGACCCCTGTCAGGGCAGGGTCCTTCTGCTGTCCAGAGGGTACAGCGTGAGTCATGGCTGCTCAGACTTCTACACCACCCAGAGGGCATTTGCAGAGGATCATTTTAACGATGAATGTGAAGGTAGGGAATCACCTGAAAGGGTAGAAATCTGTGCTGTGAGGTTTGTCCTTTTGCTTGGCTGGGTGGGCAGTGGGAGATAGGAATTGATTTCTTTGCTCTGTAGAAGGCACTGAGACCCCAGTTCTCATGGAGACTTGTCTGAGCTGCTCCTTAGCCCCTGCACACACAGAGATGTCCCTGGGCAGTGCCCTGCTGCCAGGAGGGGTCTGCAGGGCAGATCTGAGCACACAGCAGGTGGGATGAGGTCTGTGAGCATGAAGAGGGAGGAGAGATGGGGACAGAAAAACAGTTCCTGGCCAAGACAGTCTACAAGCAGCAGAGACATGGGCAGGAAGGGAGAGAGAACTGCTCCCAAACATGCCATGGGAGGAGGGATTCAGGCATATCTCAGCCATCCACCACAGTGCAGGTGCTTTTTCTGGAGAAATCCCCTGGTCTCCTCACTCACACAGAACAGCCTCTGCCCTTAATGTCATGTGAACTTGGCCTTCCCTGCAGCCTGACCACCAAAAAGGAGAAAAACAAGTGTCTGACTGTGTGCCCCTCTCCTGCCTCCCTTGGAAGGGGTAATTTGATATGTTCTCCTCATCTCCCGGCTGCCCTTGTTATTACACTCACTGGTGTGGCGGGGTGAAGATTCAAGTGCAGCTGAGGCACCACTGCTGCGTGTACTGTCATGCATGTATGTCCACAGAGGAAAAGCATCCAGCTCCCACCCTGCTGATATCTGGGGCTCTGGGTGCTGCAGTGTGTGCGGCTGGCAGTGATCTCACCCTGCTTTCAACATGTAACAAATCTAGGACACCTGAGTGTTTCCTTGGGAGGTCCTGCTGGGCTGCAGGTTGCCCTCCAGTAGGGCAAAGCTCTCCCATGGCACCTCTGTGTTATGCAGGAGCCCCATGGATAAGATACCTCAGTGCTAAGGCCATGGGAATGCTGCTGGGTGGCTGCATGCGGGAAGCTGTAATGAGACCTCTGATGGCCTAGTTAGGAGGACAGAGATGAGATCCTCCTCAGGTACAATGACATGGAGTGAGGGATTTGGAGAACGGCATTTGGAAACTGGATTCCTCTGCTCTCAGCATTGTCCAGTTTCTTTTGTGGGGAACATACGAGTGCAATTGTCCTCCAGTCGACAGATGTGCCAGCACAGGGCAGTTGAGACCAGGGCTGATGGACAGACCTGCTGTCCTAACTCTGTACTCAGGGACAGTCCCTTTGCCCCTCAGAACCCACATGATTTCACTTGGAATGCAGCAGAAATGGCTGCATTAAAAACATCACCCCAGGTGTGGTGGGGCAACTAGAACAGAAAACAAAAATCCCCACAGGTCTGTTCTGCAGTCGGGTGAATTGGAAGAGACAATGCTGAAAAGTTTTTGATATCATGAGTGGTTTAATCTGAGATCACCTCATGTTCCTATTTACGAAATTCTGTAGGGCAGGACTGACTCCTGAAGAGCCCACAGCAGAGCCTCCTGCTCCCTGGGGCACACTCAGCCAGCAGCAGCCAGAGTTCACTGAAGGTCTTCCTGAAAAGTGAAAGGTGGCTAGAGGGTGTTCAGTAAGAAATTAAATAGATTTATCTCAAAGAAGTCTGCCTTAACTTCTCACTTCCTTTACCTCCTTGAACAGATCCCCATGCCCAGAGGCACCAAATGCCCAACAGCAGCTCCATCACCCACTTCCTCCTCCTGGCATTTGCAGACACGCGGGAGCTGCAGCTCTTGCACTTCTGGCTCTTCCTGGGTTGGAGAAATCTTCACAACTTTTGCCACAATAAGTCTTTGGCAGCAGGGCAATGCAGATGAGTATCCTGGAGGGATCTTGTAGAGCTGGCACATCCCATGACTGATAGGACCTGTCAGGATGTCTGACGTGGCTTCTCTGGTGTGGAGAAGGAGGACGTGCTCCAGAGCAGGGCTAACCTTCTGCACTGCCAGAGGTAAAATGCATGACGGCTGCCTTCTCCCAGGGGTGTCAAGGTGAGTGTGAACCCAGGACTGTTCTTCAGAGCAGGGTCCCTGCACCCCAGGGGTCATTGTGCTGGGGCAAGGACTCTGCTGCCTGCCAGGGTCAGCACTCAGCCTGCCCAGGGAGCTCCTTATGGTGCTGGGGGGGGAGGAAGCTGTGGGTGGAAGGAGTGACCCCTGGCAGGGCAGGCAGGGTCCTTCAGCTTTTGAGAGGGTGCTGCACAGTTCAGGGCTGCTCACAGCTCCAGATCACCCCTAGGGCATTTCCAAGGGGACTTTTCAAGAGGAAAATCAAGATGGGGATTGAGTAAAAGGGAAAGATTCTGTGCTTTGAGCTTTCTCCTCCTGGTTGGCTGGGGAGGCAGTGGGAGATGGGAGTTTATTTCTCTGCTCTGTAGAAGGCACTCAGATCCCAGCTCTCATTAGAACTTTTCTGAGTTTCCTCTGAGCCCCTGCACACACAGAGATGCTCGACTGTCTGTCTTTCTCCTGGCTCCTTCTGCAGCAGCACTGTGGCATTTCTGCCTTTTTCCTCTCCTGTCTTTGCTCACCTTGTTCTTATCACTGGACCTTCTGGGATGGGATGTGGGTTAAGTGCAGTTCAGAGACCAGTCCTGTAGGTCCTGCAATGCAGATGTATCCATGGGAGTAAAGTATCCAAGTCTTCTCCTAGTCTGCGGGTTCAGAGCAATGCAAATGAGTGGATTCTCCTTTCAGGACACCCCAAATTTAGGATATTTGACTCCTTCCCCAGGGGTTCCTGCTGGGCTGCAGGCTGCCCTCCAGCAACAAACACCTCTCCCATAACATCTCTCTGTTATCTAGCAGTCCCATGGACAAGACACCTCGCTGCTAATGTTATGGAAATGCTGCTCATCGTCTGTATGCAGGCAGCTGTGCTGAGCCCTGTGTGTCCTTCACTGGGAGGACAGAGCTGAGATCCTCCTCAGGTATGATGAGATGGGGTGGGAGGTTTGGCGATCTGCACTTGGAAACTGGATTCCTCTGCTTTCAGCAGTGTGCAGTTTCTGGTCAGGGGAACATCGCGGGGTGATCGTCCTTCAGCCCAAAGGTGTGCCAGCACAGGGCAGCTGAGAGCAGGGCTGATGGACAGTCCAGCTGTCCTCACTCTGCACTAAGGGACAGTCCCTTTGCCTCTTGGGATCCTCAAGATTTCACTTGGAGTGCAGCAGAAAAGCCAAGGATTTCTGTCTTAAAAACAATCCCCAGATGTGGTGGGGCAAGTAGAACAGAAGACACAAACCAAAATCCCCTCAGCTCTGTTCGGCAGAGAGGTGAACTGGGAGTGACAATGCTGAAAAGCTCTTCGATATCACAAGTGGACTCAATCTGAGATTACCCCATGTTCCTATTCACCTATTGCTGTAGGGCAGGACTGAGTTCCTGCAGAGCCCACAGCAGAGCCTCCTGCTCCAAGTGACACCATCAGCCTGCACCAACCACAGCTCGTGAAAGGGACCTGCCAAAAGTCTTTCTGAAAGGGGTGAGACTGTTTGGCAATTTCTATGAAAAACTGAATGTATTTTGCGCAGAGAAGTCTCCCCTAAGCTGTCACTCTCTTTTTTTCCTATGACAGTTCCCCATGCCCAGAGGCAGCAGATGTCCAACAGCAGCTCCATCACCCACTTCCTCCTTCTGGCATTCGCAGACAAGCAGGAGCTGCAGCTCTTGCACTTCTGGCTCTTCCTGGGCATCTACCTGGCTGCCCTCCTGGGCAATGGCCTCATCGTCACTGCTGTAGCCTGCGACCACCGCCTCCACACTCCCATGTACTTCTTTCTCCTCAACCTTTCCCTCCTTGACCTGGGCTCCATCTCCATCACTGTCCCCAATGCCATGGCCAGTTCCCTCCAGGACACCACAGCTATCTCCTATGCAGGATGTGCTGCACAAGTCTTTCTGTTTCTATTTTTCATTTCATCAGAATATTGTCTTCTCACCATCATGTCCTACGACCGCTACGTTGCCATCTGCAAACCCCTGCACTATGGGACCCTGATAAGCAGCAGAGCTTGTGTCCACATGGCAGCAGCTGCCTGGGCCAGTGGGTTTCTCAATGCAGTGCTGAACATTGCCAATACATTTTCACTACCCCTCTGCCAAGGCAATGCCCTGGACCAGTTCTTCTGTGAACTTCCCCACATCCTCAAGCTCTCCTGCTCACACTCTTACCTCAGGGAAGTTGGGCTTGTCATGTTTGGTGCTTTTGTATTTTGGTTGTGTTTTGTTTTCATTGTGCTGTCCTATGTGCAGATCTTCAGGGCTGTGCTGAGGATCCCCTCTCAGCAGGGACGGCACAAAGCCTTTTCCACGTGCCTCCCTCACTTGGCCGTGGTCTCCCTGGTTATCAGCACTGCCAGTTTTGCCTACTTGAAGCCTCCCTCTATCTCTTCCCCATCCCTGGATCTGGTGGTGGCAGTTCTGTACTCGGTGGTGCCTGCAGCAGTGAACCCCCTCATCTACAGCATAAGGAATCAGGAGCTCAAGGAGTCCATCAAGAAAGTTATTTCAGGGATAGTTCTCAATACTGGTAAATTTTCTATTCGCTCTTCAGGAATGACTTCCATGATGCCCCATTGCAGGCCTGTGCTTTTTTTGCTGTTTTATAATTTTTAATCATTATCTGTAGTCTTATTATTTATTATCATTTTCCTACATAAATGTCTGAATCCATATTACTTCTTCTGAGGAATGAATCTGCTCTATCCAACCTGGAGCTGATATAAAAGTGTGTCTTTCACAGGGACTGAGCTGACACTCTCATTGCAACTCTGAAATAAAATGGGATCACCCCCGTGCACTGAATGACGTTTGGGCTCTTCTTCCAAAGCCGATGTCAAAAACAATCCTGAGGAATTTGACCCCAAAGGGCCTATTTCTCCTTGGAATTGGAAGAGAAAATCTTATGGTCCTGTTGGTAGCTCTTAGAGACCAAGGGCTGGAGTTTGGAGTCACCCAGGGGTGTGTGGTGACCGTGGAGATGGTGAATGGTCAGTGAGGTACATAGCCAGGGCTTTCTCAGATATGCCAGCGCAGAAGAAATTCTCCAGGAAGGTAATCTGGAGCTTCCTGGAGAGCCCTGGGATTCTACGGGGACAGTGTGCGCCTAGTATAAGCAGTGAGTAAAGCTCTAGTCAGTGAGGGATCACCCAAGGTGGAGTCACCCAAATGGAATGTGCTACATACTGGTATCTGCAAGGTAAAAAAGATGGACATACTTGGCCACAGACCAACTCCAATAGGGAACAGCACCTTTGCAGCCACCACACCAACAACAGAACACACACAACCATGGACAACACAACTGTCCCCATCCTGTTGCCTTCTCAGGCTGATCTGGTGTGAAGGACATGAGTGGTCTGTTCGTCCTCTGCAGCACTTACCCATGGGCACACACACACCGACAAGTCCCTCCAGAGTGGGGCTAAGTTTTGGCTCTGCCCAGGTGTCCTACCCAGTCTTGGAGCCATTACTCACTGTACAACTCCAGCCTTGGATCTCTCCACATCCTGCTGTCCTCCTCTTCCATCCAGCCCCACTTGGAGGTGGCCATCAAAGCATGTACGTACATTCACACACAAACACACAGACAAACACACAGACAAACAAACACAAACACACACACACACACACACACACACACACACACACACACACACACACACACACTCTAATGAGCACGCTCACACAACAAATAGCCAGGAGCAGAGGTTAAGAAGAAGGCAGGACATGCCATGGTGATCAGGCACAGGTTTGGACAGATCAGTACTGAGCAGCCTCTTCCCAGATGCAGCTGGGCCCTTGCACCCCTCCCCATCCACAGGCTTCTTCCTCCCAATCCACCTGGATCCCTCCCTTTCTGTGCCCCAGACCCCTCCCTAACTAACAACTGTCACCAATTACTTTTTCTCCAACAGTCTCAGCTTTTTTCCATTTGTACCATCATTTGGTAGTTGGGATTACATCGCCTAGGTCATCTGGGCTTGAAACAGCATCACTTATGGGTTCCCCTGGCACTGCTGGCCTTGCAAGGCTTGACTACCCAGAAGCTCCCCAATGCTCCCCTCCAGATCCCTGTGCAGTTTGGCCTCTTCTCATGTCTCCGCTCTTCAACCACTTGTGGGATCCAGCTGGGACACATGGTGCTGCCTGGACTTCTAGTTCCTTCTCACATGGATCTCTGTCACATCCCACAGTTTCTCATGGCATGTCCCATACGTTCCCATCTGATGTACAGGTGTCTTCAGCCCAGGGCAGGGCCTGACTAGGGGCTCGCTCATCTGCCTTCAGCCTTCAGAGCTGGTGCTTCTGATGACCTCATGATGCCTGCCTGCTCCTGGCCAATCACATTGCTGTCATGAGGTGACCTCCCAGCAACAGCCCCACCTCTACTCTCCCTGAGCAGTCATCTGTGTCATGTTGGCATTTGTGATGTGCTTTATGATGTCACAGTACCTGCCTGCCTGCTGCAATTCAGTCAGGTTGCCAAACAAGTGACCTCAAATCAACCTCCCAGCTACGATGCCTCATCGGGCATCTCTCTCTTCCTGCAGCAGAAGTAAATTTCCAGCCAGCCTCCCATGCACTTCCACTTTGCCAGGCTCTCCCCTCCCCGGTAAAGTAATTTCTGCTGGGAGGCAGGAACATGCTCACCCACAGGGACTGCAGAGCCCTGATGGGACAGCTGGCATGGTGGGAGGGCAGCCATGGATGCATCTGAAGGGTATTTTGTCTAAGTCTTCAGTCTGATGAAGCAGGGATAGCAGCACGCTCCAATGGATATTGATCCAGTTTGTCTCCTAAGGAGGTCTGGACAGGAAGGACAAGCAATCCCTGGGGGTCTCTATGGAGAGCCTTGCTCCTCTCCTCCCCTAGCCTGCCTGTTCCCTCATAGGCCACCTGGGACTTGCATCACTTTTCCTCACACCAGATGACTTCTCAAGGTCTTCAGCTGGATTTTACAGCTCCTTTGCACCAGCTCCCACCTGCTTTCCTTAGAGAACTGGCTGCACACAGGCACAGAAAGGTTCCTCTTCATTGCCAACAAACAGAAGTTAAACAGGATACAATTTCATAAACATTAAAACCCTCTCCTCAGCTGTATGCTAAGTTCAAGCAGCATCTAACATGATCCACATTTCAGAAGGGGTTTCCGTACAAGAACTCTTCTAGGCAGAGGGATAAGAAAGGATAGAAATAAACACGATCAAGGTATTGAGTAAAGAGTTAATCAGACTTCTGAAAGATGAGGCAAGTCTCTAACTCCCTGAAGCTCAAAGCAGAACCCAGATAGTTGAGAGGCATCTGAACGACCAAAGAGCAAGCAGAGAAGGAAACCTGTGTGCAGTGGAAAGGGCAGATGTCCAGACAATCTTCTGAAAAGATGTCCTTAGGCATGGCCATTGAATGAGGAGAGGCGGAAACACCTGAATGATGGGGCAGGTGAAATAATGGAATAGTAGCAGTACAAGTACAAGAAAGATCAATATTTCTTCTCTTGCCATTAGTACACTTCCTGAAAATTCCCATTCTGTCATGGTGGGAAAACATTGTTATTTCTTAAAAGTACTCCAGTGATTCAGCTGATGAAAATCTGATTGTATATGGTTTTCAAATGTAATGAAAGTAATTAAAAATTGTGCACCTTTCTGGGCAGACATCAGTTGTCTGACCATAAACAGGCAGTGCCCCTTTTAGGGGCCCCAGTGTACCTGCAGTGCTGGCCTGGGATTGGCATCTATCACAGAGGACCTGTGGGAGACCGGAGAATCTTGAAAGCTGCAGGGGGAGGCTGGGCAGGGGTTCCCCGGGTATCTACACTGGCACCAGGTGTCTGTGTCACTGTAGCTGAAGACTTTTGTGACCTACTTTTTTTTTCTGTATACCTTTATCAATGATCTAGATGAGGGGATCAAGTGCACCCTCAGTAAGTTTGCAGACGACACCAAGTTGGGTGTGAATGTTGATCTACTTGAGGGTAGGAAGGCTCTGCAGAGGGATCTGGACAGGGGGATCAATGGGCAGAGGCCAACTATATGAGGTTCAACAAGGTTCAGTGTTGGGTTCTGCACTTGGGGCACAACAACCCCATGCACCGCTACAGGCTGGGGGGAGGGTGTCTGGAAAGATGCCTGGTGGAAAAGGACCTGGGGGTGTTGCTCAATGGCCAGATGAATATGAGTCCGCAGTGTGCCCAGGTGGCCAAGAAGGCCAACAGCATCCTGGCTTGTATCAGCAATAGTGTGTCCAGCAGGACTAGGGCAGGGATCGTCCCCCTGTACTTGGCACTGGTGAGGCCACACCCCAAACACTGTGTTCAGTTTTTGGACCCTCAGTACGAGAAAGCCATTGAGGTGCTGAAGCAAGTCCAAAGAAGGGCAACGAAGGTGGTGAAGGGTCTGGAGCACAAGTCTTCTGAGGAGCGGCTGAGGGAACTGGATTTTTTAGTCTGGAGAAAAGGAGGTTGAGGGGAGACCTCATTGCTCTCTACAACTACCTGAAAGGAGTCTGTAACAAGGTGAGTGTCAGTCTCTTCTCCCAGGTAACAAGCAATAGAAAGAGAGGAAATGGCCTCAAGTTCTGCCAAGGGAGGTTTAAATTGGACATCAGGAAACATTTTTTCACCAAAAGGGTTATGAAGCATTGGAACGGGCTGCCCAGGGAAGTGGTATAGTCACCATCCCTGGAGGGATTTAAAAGACGGGTAGATGTGGTGCTAAGGGACATGGTTTAGTGGTGGGCTTGGTAGTGTTAGGTTAATGGTTGGACTGGATCTTAAAGGTCCTTTCAAACCAAAACATTTCTATGATTCTGTGATTCTACATCCATTCCCAGTTCTGGAAAGCACTTTCCTTTTCAGAAAAAGGAAATCCCTTGCAAAGACTGAAAAAAAACCCCCGAGAATTGTGTTGACACATTTCTTTATTTTGTTTTTTTTGTCTTAAGTTCTTCTTACTTTCATTTTCATTGACATTAACTGACATCTGAGAGGCCTACAGGCATTAAAATGGGATCGTTTGGTGTCTTGTACAGAGCCCCATGCCCCCAAAACCTTCCCTGCCCAGGACTCCTCAGTCTTTGCCCAGACCGAGTCACACTGAGGGTTTGACCTCTCTTCGCTGAATTGGATGTTGGTTTAGATGGTCACTTACAGCACAGGAGGATTCATGCCCCATAATCATCAGCTCTGCTCCAGTTAGAAACAGGGCCCAACATCACCACAGGATCATAAGACACCTGAGGTTGGAAGGGACCTCAGGAAGTCTGCAGTCCAAACTGTCAGAAACAGGGTCAGACGGAGCTGTTCAAGGCTTGATTCAGTCCGAGTTTGAAAACCCCAAGGACAGAGACTGCACAGCCCCTCTGGGTGACCTGTTCCAGCACTTGGCTGAGCTCCTGGGGAAAAAAAATTTTCCTCATGTCCTGTCTGAACCTCTCCCCTTTCAACTTCCTTCCATTGTCTTCTGTCCTCCCACCATGCACCATGGGGAAGAGACAGGCTGGCTATTCTCCATGACCTCCTTGTCGTTACTGCCCAGCTGTGATGAGATCCTTCCCAGCCTTCCCTTCTCCGGGCTGGACAAGCCCAGCTCCCTCAGCCTCTCCTCACAGGCAAAGTGCTCCAGGCCCTGGCTGTCCTGAGGGCACTTTGCTAAACCCACTCTAGCTTGCCAATATCGTTCCTGAATTGGGGATCTGAAATCTGGATGGGGTATTCCAGTGAATCCCTTCGCTCCATCTCCTGGCTGTGCTCCTGGTCACACCACCCAGGATGCTGGTGGCCTCCCTTGCTTCTAGGGCACATGTCTGCCCCCCGTCCAGCTCCCTGCTCACCAAGACCTTTCTCATGGGGTTGCTCCCAGCCAGGCAGCCCCCCAGCCTGTGCCATTACCGGGGTTAGTACCTGCAGGGGCAGAAAGCAGCATTTGTCCTTCTGGGATTTATGAGGTTCCTGCCAACACGTGCTCTCCTTCTCCTTGAACCCCTTAACTGAACACAGAGGCCTGGGAGACCTTTTCAGGAAAGACTCGGGCAAAGGCGGCATTGAGTCCGTCAGCACCAGCATCAGTGTCTGCTGTTGTTAAATTCCCCTCCCCACTCAGCAGCAGCCCTGCGTTTTCCTGCTTCAGCCTCAGTCTCTAACACAGCCATTGAAGCTCTTGTTTTTTACTCTTGACTCTTCTTGCAGCCATGAACTCCAGGTGAGCTTTGCCTTTCCCAAAGTCACACCTGCACAGCAGAGACGATGTACATAAATTCCTTGTCTATCCCTGGCCTTGCTGTCATCCCCTGGCAGCTGCTTCGTGGCCCCTGTCTGAGCCCTGTGCTGTGAAGCCCATCCCCACTGCCCCACATATGGTCCCATAGTCCCACTGTGCAGGCACAGCACAACACAAGGTGCATTCAGGATGGGGAATGGTTCCTCTGACATGATGCCCACAGCAGTTCTTGGTGGGTTGTTATCCCATGGCTTCCCTGTTAGGCAGCCTCTCCAAGTCCCTGGACAGGCTATGTCACCTTTGGGGCTTCACAGAGAGCCCTGCTCCAGGGTTTGACAGGGTCTGGGCCAGGAGAGAGGCCAGGCAGGGCTGGCCAATCCCCTGATACAGGCGCTGAGCCCAGCAGCAGGATGGAGATGATCTCACAGCATCTCGCAGCAAAACTCACCCATAAACCTAGGGTGAGCAGCCAGTGCTGGAAATGGCTGGTGAGAGAGGCTGGGAGTGACAACTGCCCTGGGTCACCTTCCTGGTCTGTCCATGGCACCAAGGGCACAGACCAGCCCCCTCTCTCCTGTGCTTTCATGTCTCAGCTTCCTTCCATGAGCCCCCTTCCCGTGCTCTCTGCAGGGCCCTAAGCTGATGGTGATGCTCTGCAGAGTCAGCAGGCTGTAGTGCATGGGAGGCAGAAGGACACAGTCCCCGGCAGATCCCTGCTGATCATTCACCATCTCCAGGGGCAGTGGCACCCACAAGTGCACATTCAGTCCAAGTCTCCTTCCCTAATGCATCGCCCCATTCCCTCCTCCACTCAGCCCATGGAGAACGCCAGAACAGCAGCACAGCCTCACGGAAAAAATCTCTTCAGCACGTTCCTGACCTTAGCTTTGGAAAAAGAGCCCAACTGCCAGACACCAGCACTGAGGAAACCCCCTTTTATTACAGAGATGTGACATGGGAGGCCAGCTGTGCCATTGTGTCAGACACATGTGCAGAGACCTATGGGTCAGATGGACTGGATTCAGGCCTCTGGTGAAGTTGGGCGAAAGCAGACTTTCCTGGATAAACAGAATTACCATAGATACAATGCCCAAAGCACAGGAGGCTCCCCAGATACACTAGAAATCACTTGTGAAGAGATGTTGGCAGCAGATGTTGCTGCTGAAAGACTACTGACTGAATCAGCTTCTTCAGTGCGTCCTTGAGTTCCTGATTCCTCAAGCTGTAGATGAGGGGGTTCACTGCTGGAGGAATCACCGAGTACAGAACTGCGACCACCAGATCCAGGGATGAAGAAGAGAGGGAGGGAGGCTTCAAGTAAGCAAACATGCCCGTGCTGATAACCAGGGAGACCACGGCCAAGTGAGGGAGGCACGTGGAAAAGGTTTTGTGCTGTCCCTGCTCAGAAGGGATCCTCAGCACGGCCCTGAAGATCTGCACATAGGACAGCACAATGAAAAAAAAACACCTTAAAGCTAAGCAGCCACTAACCACAATAAGTCCAGCTTCCCTGAGGTAGGCATCTGAGCAGGAGAGCTTGAGGATGTGGGGGATTTCACAGAAGAACTGGTTCACAGCATTGCCTTGGCAGAGGGGTAGTGAAAATGTATTGGCTGTGTGCAGCAGAGCATAAAGGAAACCTGTGCCCCAGGCAGCTGCTGCCATGTGGACACAAGCTCTGCTGCCCAGGAGGGTCCCGTAGGACAGGTGTTTGCAGATGGCAACATAGTGATCATAGGCCATGACCGTCAGAAGACAATACTCTGCCACTATCAAGGCAAAAAGAGTTGGACAGCACACCCTGCATAGGAGATGGCCCTGCTGTCCCAGAAGGAATTGGCCATGGATTTGGGGAGAATGGTGAGATGGAGCCCAGGTCGAGGAGGGAGAGGTTGAGGAGGAAGAAGTACATGGGGGTGTGGAGGCAGTGGTCGCAGGCTACAGCAGTGACGATGAGGCCATTGCCCAGGAGGGCAGCCAGGTAGATGCCCAGGAAGAGCCAGAAGTGCAAGAGCTGCAGCTCCCGCGTGTCTGCAAATGCCAGGAGAAGGAACTGGGTGATGGAACTGCTGTTGGACATTTGGTGCCTCTGGATATGTGAGACTGTGCAAGGAGGAAATAACAGTGAAAAGTTAGGGTAGATTTTTCTGAATAAAATCAAAGCCATTTCCCAATAACCCTCTCCCTGCTACACACACACATCGGTTTTCCTTTTCTAGGAGAACGTCCTTCAGCCCCTTGCCTGGAGCCCTGGTCTATGGTGGCTGAATGTGCCATGAGGAGCACGACATCTACCCACTGACTGCCGAGGAGTCAGCCCTGCTCTGCAGCAGTCGGTTCATGGGAATGGTGTCTTCAGGGAGCAGACCTGGTGTTCACCTTTGTCAGATGGAACCACTTGTAATGTACAAGGGCCTGTCAACACGTACTCTCCCAGTGTTAAGGAACCAGGATGGCAGAAGGCATTTCAAGAGGTTTGGTATTTTACAGCTCCTCCTCCCATCCCAGGTAGTATTCTTGGATGTCAGAAACTGTCAGCATTTCTGCTGCCCTCAGGGAGAACGAAGTGAGTCCTGCAAGGCAAGAGGATTGCCTGCAGCTTAGTGAAGAGTGAGGGAAGATGCTCTGTCACTGCGACTTCCCCCAACTGCCTTGGGTTTGCACCTTCATGAGATGGAGGGTGATCAGGCTCCCGTGTTACCCTGAAAATAAACCAGACACTGCTGAGAACAGAGACCCACGCAGAATACTAAATGTCTCATCCTTTCTCAAGGTCTCAGCACCCCACATTTAGCAAAGGACACACATGGCTCATTTCCTCCATTGTAGCATCTCTGTGCTTCTCCATGGGCCTTTCAGATAACAAAAGGGTGCTAGGGGACAGGTTTGCATTCTGGAAGGCAACTCACAGCTTGGAAGGAAGCTTCAAGGAAGTAGCAAAGTGTCTTAATGATAGCATCTGATTAAGGGAAAACCAACTTATTCTCCAGTTCCACAGGTGCGAGGAAAGCTGGGACACTTGTTCCCATGGACACACCTGCATGAAAGGACCCACAAGATCAGGGTGTGACTCTGCAGCTGAAACTCCACCTCCCAGAGAGCCTGGCAGCAAGAATGAAATAACCACAGCAATAACAGAGACAAGTGGAGAAACAAGGTGTCCTGCTTTGGCCTAAACCAGGCCGATTTTCCTTTCAGTGATTTTTACTTTCAGCTAAGTCTCCTCTAAGTAACTGCACTTTCTGAAACTAACTACATGTTTTGCAGACAGTGTCTGCTTCCAGGACTGATAACGCTCGAAGTTTGTAGTTATCACTGAGGCACCGGTAGGGATGTTGTGCAGAAAGGCTCTTGCTGTACTTTTTCTTAGAGAAACCAAGGTCACTGCTGAATTCCTCATTGCTTACGAGTGAAGAGCCGAAGGGGGGTCACAGCTGCAGGGGGGAGCAGACAGGGCAGGTGACCCAAAATTGACCAACGAGGGTATTCCATCCCACACACGTCATTCTCGGTATAAAGCGGGGGGATCACGAGGGTCTCGCTCTCTTTCTGCTATGGCCGGTGTCCAGGGAGGACTCCGTCTGTTTTCCTACTGCCCCCGATCCCGATCCGTGCATTCCTGAATCCAGCTCTCGACCGTCGTTAGGCCCAGCCTGGGCCTTCCTGGAGCCTGCCCTGCAGTGCCGGTGGTGACGTGGCTGACTTCAGGGGAGCTCAATCTTGGTTTTGTATATATATTTGTATATATTTGATTATTTCTATTATTATTATTATACTTTTTTTTCATTATTATAGTTTATTAAAACTGTTTTAATTTTCCAACCCAGAAGTCTCTCTCCCTTTTCCCTTTCCCTCTGGGGGGATGGGGGGGGATAACAGAGGGCATCTGCCGCAGGTTTAATAGCCAGACCAGCTTTAAACCGTGACACAAGGGAAAATACAGTGAGGGTGTGGCTGGGGAGGCCAGGGCAGAGGCAGCCGGGCCCTCAGGACAGCGGTACCCTGACCCAGCTGTGCACGCCACCTCCCACACACCAGCATTGCCGGGCAGCTGCTCTCAGCCCCTGTGCTCTGCAGAGGGAACTGGGCACGTGGCTGGAGAGCTGCACCACGGCTCTGCTGGAGCTCTGGCTGCACAGGAGGGGCTTCATGGCCTGGACCCCACGGCCCTGAGGGCAGAGGCTTTGGTGGGTGTGAGAGGAGGCAAGGGGGCTTGCTCAGAGGAAGGGGTCTGCATTGGAGGGGGTCACAAGGAGTTTTCTGAATTATCCCTCTCACAACATTTCTGGTTTTAGTTTCCTCTCATTCCCAGATCACATCCCTGCTGCCTGGAGGATTTTCCTCCTGGGAGGTGTTTCCCTGTCAGCACTCACAGACCCCATTGCAACCTCTGTGCACTCACCTACACAAACCTGCCTGTTTGCAGGGCACTGGCTGCGTGCATGTTCCTGTTTGGAGGTTCAGAAGGGCAGAACACCCTGATGGGTCCAGCAGAGCTGATGCTGGTGGTGTCCACAGGCAGAGGAGTGGCTGAAGGCACTTTAGGAGGCTACTAGAAGACCTACTGACCACTCAAAGCTACAGCTCAGGAGTCTCAATGACTTGTTCAAACTTGAGAACATTTTTCTATTTCTCTTTCCCTCCCCCCCCCCGCCCACTCCCTCTCCTGTCCCCTGCCCTCAGAGTAGGAAACTGAAAACACAGACTCAGGAAATCTCTTTCTCTTTATAGCAAACCCTGCCTTGACCTTCCTCTTGAAACATCCCCTTGCAAGTTTCCTAGTGCTGATCTGGAGCTGTGAGCAGCCCTGGCCCACACAGCACCCTCTCGACAGCAGAAGGACCCTGCCCTGCCTGGGCTCACTCCTTCCACCCACAGCTTCTCCCTGCAGCACCATAGGGAGCTCCCTGGGCAGGCTGAGTGCTGACCCTGGCAGGTGCAGAGTCCCTGCCCCAGCACAAAGACCCCTGGGGTGCAGGGACCCTTCTCTGGAGCATGTTCTTCTCCTCTACAACACAGATACTGTGAGAGACATCCTGACAGATCCTGTAAACTGTGGGATGCAGCAGCTTCAGGCAATCCCACCAGGAACTGCACCTGCTTTGTCCTGCAGCCAGAGACTTACCATGTCGAGGGCTGTGAAGATTTCTCCCCCAGTGAGCTCTCAGCACCCTCCCATCCCACACTGCCTTTAACCTCTCTCTGCCTGGCTCCTCTCCCCTCGCTGCCTGCAGGCAGTGCCCTCAGCCCTGCTGCGCTCTGCAGAGGAGCTGCTCCTGGGCAGAGCTGTCTCTCTGCAGCGCTGCCCACTTGCCATCAGCTCCCTCCATCCCAGGAGCCCAGCCCAGCTCAGCAGCAGAGGGACCAGCCCAAGGTGTCTCTTCCTGTGTCCCCTCTGGGCTCCCTTGAGGTGTCCCTGGGGCTCCAGGGGAACCTGCTGTGACACAGGCTGAAGCAATCCCTGATGTGCCCTCCCTCAGCTGTGGAGAGACACTTCTTTCCAGCAGTGTCATTTCTCCTCTCAGAGACAGAGTGAGGTCTAAGACTGATATTCCCTTGTCCCATCATTAGACAGGACAACTGGACCGTGACCAGGAGGGATGTCCTTTACCCCTGCTGAGGGAAGGGATGCAGATGAGTCAATAGAAGCATCTCATTTGTGGGTTTGTAGTCCTGGGGCTAGAAGGGGACTCAGCCCCCTCCCCTGCACACCACAAACCCACAGGAGGTGGGATTCCTCTTGCCTCAGGTGTTCAGGTGGGCACAAAACAGGCAGCTGCATGTGAGCTCCTTGTCTCAGTCCCCATGGTGATTAATGGAGATGGAGGGCAGGACTGGGCTGTTCAGACACCAGCCTGGTGACATTGAAGGTGTCAGGGGTGGTCAGAGATGTGCAAGCTCTAAAGGAGCAGTTCACAGAGACAGGCCAACATCCAGGACAGGCTGGAGAGCTGGGCAGAGAGGGACCTCATGAAGTTCAAAAAAGGCAAGTGTAGGGTCCTGCACCTGGGGAGGAATAACCCCATGAACCAGTACAGGCTGGGGGTGACCTGCTGGAAAGCAGCTCTGCAGAGAAAGACCTAGGAGTTCTGGTGGACAACAAGTTCCCTATAAGCCAACAATGTGCCCTTGTGGCCAGGAAGGCCAATGGTGTCCTGGGGTGCATGAGAAAGTGTGGCCAGCAGGTCGAGGGAGGTTCTCCTCCCCCTCTACACTGCCCTGGTGAGGCCACACCTGCAGTAAGGTGTCCAGTTCTGGGCCCCCCAGTTCAAGACATACAAGGAACTACTGGAGAGAGTCCAGCGGAGGGGTACGGAGATGGTCAGAGGGCTGGAGCATCTCTGCTCCGAGGAGAGGCTGAGGGAGCTGGGGCTGTTCAGCTGGAGAAGAGCAGACTGAGGGGGGATCTTATCAACGCTCACAAATAGCTCAGGGGCGGGTGTCAAGGGGATGGGGCCAGACTCTTCTCAGTGGTGCCCAGTGACAGGACAAGGGGCAACGGGCACAACCTGAGACACGGGAAGTTCCACCTGAAAGTGAGGAGAAACTTCTTTGGTGTGAGGGTGCCAGAGCCCAGGCACAGGCTGCCCAGGGAGGGGGGGAGTCTCCTTCTCTGGAGATATTCAAACCCGCCTGGACGCGGCCCTGTGCAACGTGCTCTGGGTGACCCTGCTTGGGCAGGGGTGGGACTGGGTGATCTCCAGAGGTGCCTTTGGACCCCAGGCAGGCTGGGATGGTGGGGTTGTGTGTTACTGGGTGCCCTGGGGTTACTGGGCGAACTGGGGTTACTGGGAGCACTGAAGACACTGGTCAGTCTGGGAGCACTGGTGTTACTGGGAGCCCTGTTGTAACTGAGTGCAGAAGTGTTACTGGGTGCCCTGATGTTACTGGGAACACTGGGGTTTCTGGGCATACTAGGAGTATTAGTTTTACTGGCAGCCCTGGTGTTACCGGCAGCACTGGTGTTACTGGGCCCCACAGTGTTACTGGGCCGCCTGCTGTTACTGGGAGCACTGTTGTTATTGGGTGCACTTGGGTTACTGGGCACACTGCAGTTACTGGCAGCACTGTTGTTACTGGGTGCGCTGGTGTTATTGGGAGCACTAGAAGCCTAGTGAGCACTGGGATTACTTGAAACACTGGTGTTACTGGGAGCACCAGGTTTACTGGTAGCTCTGGTGTTTCTGGGGGTGTTGGTGGTACTGGGTGCGCTGTGGTTACTGGGCGCTATATGGGCTTACTAGGAGCACTGGGGTCACTGAGCAGACAGGGAGCACTGGGGTTACTGGGAGCAATGGTGTTTTTGGGAGCACTCGGGTTACTGGGGGCCCCGGGAGCATTCGGTTACTGGGAGCACTGGCAGCACTGGGTATTACTGGGAGCAGTAGGGTTACTGGGCAGATAGGGTGCACTGGGATTACTGGGAGCACAGGACACTGTTGTTAATGGGTGCCCTGGTGCTACTGGTGTAAATTGGCACGCTGGGATCACTGGTGTTAATGGGTGCACTGCTTTTACAGGGAGCACCGCGGTTACTGGGAACCCTGGTGTTACTGGGCACATCTATTTTACTGGTAGCCCTGGTGTTACTGGGCAGACTGGGAGCACTGAGTTAACTGGGCACATTGCTGTTACTGGGAGGCCTGGTGTTACTGGGACCACTGCGGTTACAGGGAGCACTGGGGTTACTGGGCACACTGGGAGCACTGGTCTTACTGTGTGCCCTGGTGTTACTGTGAGAACAGGTGTAACTGTCCGCGCTGGTAGCACTGGTGTTACTGGGAGCCCTGTTGTTACTGGGAATGCTAAAGTTACTGGGCACGCGGGGGTTACTGGTTGCCCTAGGGTTATTGGGAGCACTGGGGTTACAGAGCAGACTGGGAGCACGGGTGTTACTGGGAACACTGGGGTTACTGGTCAGACTGAGAGAAGTGGTGTTACTAGGAGCCCTGGTGTAACTGGGTGCAGAGGTGTTACTGGGATCCCTGGGATTTCTGGGCAGACTGGGATCCCTATTGTTACTGGGAGCCCTGGTGTTACTTGAAGCCATGGGGTTGCTGGGCAGACTGGGGTTACTGGGAGCATTGGTGTTGCTGGGCGTCCTGGTGTTACTGAGAGCGCTCGTGTAACTGGGTGCGCTGGGAGCGCTGGTGTTACCGACTGCACTAGTAGTGGTGGGTACCCCAGTTTTACTGGGTGCACTGGGGTTACTGGAACCCTGGTGTTACTGGGCATACTTGTGTTACTGGGAGCACTGGTGTTACTGGGAGTGCTGGTGTTACTGGGCGCGCTGGGTTTACTGGGTGCCCTAGTGCTCCTGGGTGCACTGGACCTACTGGGAGCACTGGTGTTACTGGGCACCCTGGTGTTACTGGACACACTGGGGTTGCTGCGGGTGCTGGTGTTACTGGGAGCACTGGTGTTACCGGGAGCACTGGTGTTACTGGGCACGCTGAGGTTACTGGGCACATTGCTGTTAGTGGGAGCCGTGGTGCTAGTGGGACCACTGGTGTTACTGGACAGACCTGGGTTACTGGGAGCATTGGTGTTACTGGGAGCCATTGTGTTACTGGGAGCCCTGGTGTAACTGGGTGCAGAGGTGTTACTGGGTGCCATGGTGTTACTGCTTGCCCTGGTGTTATGAGGAGCACTGGTGATATTGGGAGCAATTGCGTTACTTGGCGCACTTGGGTTACTGGGTGCGCTGGTGTTACTGGGAGCACAGGGAGTCCTGTGAGCAATGGGGTTACTTGAAACACTCATGTTACTGGGCGTACTGGGAGCACTGGTGTTACTGGGATCCCTGTGGTTTCTGAGTGCACTGGGGTTACTGGGAGCACAACACACTGGTGTTGCCTGGTGCCCTGGTGCTACTGATTGCCTGGTGTTACTGGGAGCACTGGGGTTACTGGGTGCACTGGGGTTACTGGTCGCCCTGGTGTTACTGCGAGCACTGTGGTTACTGGGAACACTGGTGTTACTCAGCATTCGGGGGTTACTGAGCAGACTGAGAGAACTAGGGTTACAGGGAGCACTGGGGGCACTGGGCGCCCTGGGGTACTGGGAGCCCTGGGAGCACAGGGTTTACTGGGAGTGTTGGTGTTAGTGGGAGTACTGTTGTAACTGGGCGCGCTGGGATGACTGGTGTTGCTGGGTGCCCAGGTGTTACTGGGTGCAGTGGTGTTACTGGGAGCACTGGGATTACAGAGCAGACTGAAAGCCCTGGGGTTCTCTCAGCAATGCTTTTTATGGGAGTACTGGGAGCACTGATGTTATTGGGCACTCTTGTGTTACTGGGAGCCCTGGTGGTACTGGGAGTCCTCGTGTTACTGGGTGCAGGAGTGTTACTGGGTGTCCTTGGCACCCTGGTGTTACTGGGAGCGCTGGGATTACTAGGAACACTGGGTTTATTGGGTGTACTGGGGTTACTTGGTGTCCCGGGGTTACTTGGTGTCCCAGGGTTACTGAGCAGACTGGGAGCACTGGGGTTACTGGGAGCCCTTGGAGCACTGGGGTTGCTGGGAGCCCTTGGAGCACTGGGGTTGCTGGGAGCACTGGAGGCAATGGGAGAAATAGGGTTACTGAGAGCACTGCTGTTACTTGGAGCACTGGGGTTACTGGGTGCACTGCGGTTACTGGGCAGACTGGAAGCACTGGGATTACTGGGAGCACTGATGTTACTGGGTGCATTGGATTTACTGGGTTCCCAGATGTTTCTGAGAGCACTGGTCTTGCTGGGAGCCCTGATATTACTGGGTGCATTGGATTTACTGGGTTCCCAGATGTTTCTGAGAGCACTGGTCTTGCTGGGAGCCCTGGTGTTATTCGGAGCACTTGGGTTACTGGGAGCCCTGGTGTAACTGGGTGCAGAGGTGTTACTGGGAACACTGGGTTTTCTGGGCATACTGGAAGCACTGATTTTAGTGGAAGCCCTGGTGTTACCGGGAGCACTGGTGTAACTGGGAGCACTAGTATTACTGGGCGCCATGGTGTTACTGGGTGCACTGGTGTTACTGAGAGCACTGGAGTTAGTGGGAGCCCTGGTGCTAGTGGGAGCACTGGGAGCACTGGTGTTACTGGGCACCTTGGTGTTACTGGTAGCCCTGGAGTTACTGTGTGCCCTGGGGTTACTGGGAGCCCGGGGGTTCCAGAAGGCAGCTGCATGCTCCTGCCCTAAGAGCTGCTCACCCACCCATGACATCACATGCACCCGCACACAGAAGGTTCCTGCTCCAGCCCTATCGCCTGCTCATGTACACGTGACACCACAAACCCCTGCACACCCCAGCTGCAGGCTCCTGCCCTGACAGGTACAGAGCCACCAGGGACATCACAAGCAGCTGCACATCCCGGGGTCCTGCTCCGCACCGATTGGCTACTCGCTCAACTGTGGCCTCCCAGGAACCAGAATAAATCAGGGATGTGCTTCTGTCCTAGCACCTAATCAGCCATCAGTGACATCAGAATCAGCTGCAGAAGCCAGGTGCATACTCCTGCCCTATGACCTGCTCAGGCACATGTGACATCATAAGTACCTGCACCAGCCAGCTGCACGCGCCTGCTGTAACTGCTGCAGAGCCACCAGTGCCATCACAAGCAGGTGCACCAGCCAGCTGCAGAATCCTGGCCCTATCACCAGCTAAAAGTGGCATCAGAAGCAGCTGCACAAGCCAGGGCCTGCTCCTTCCCTGTCACCTACTCAGCCACCAGTGACATCACAAGAACCTGCACAAGCCAGGTGTTCATTCATGCCCAAAAAGCTACTCAGCCACTGATGACATCACAGGCACCTGCACCAGACTGGAGCGTGCTCCTGCCGTATCAGTTGCTGAGGCACTTGCGACACAACAGGCAGCTACACAGAAATGGTTCCTGAGCCCTGAGTATCCCATGAGGGAAAGGATCCCCATTTCTAGGGGCTGGGGGGTCAGCAATTGAACATCCTGCTTGGTGAAACTCGTCAAGGGCTTTCATAGTCGCCTGCACTTCGGTTTTCAATATTTAACCAGGGCCTCTGACTTCCTGCTTCACCAGCCCCCAGCGGTGGTCCCTTTTCTGGTCATTCCTTCCATGGCCTCTTCAGTGATGGTCCTCAGTGGGGCTCACTAACACCCTCAGAAACTTGGAGGTTTACTGCTGACTTTTCCTTCTCTAGAGGCCCGTTCAAGCTTTTTCAGGCTCTGCAGTTCAGGAACTCGGCACTCGAGGGCTCATTAACATGCAAAATCACCAACAAGCCAAGTCTTGGGCGTAACTGTGCTAATTCCTCAGTTCTTATCTGGTGAATTTGAGAGGTTTCAGGAGCGTAGTCAAAGTGAAAAGTTTTCAATACTTAATATTATTAAGAAACAATTTATTCTTTTTCCATTTCTTTGTTTTTTTCTGCTTAGACATTAAGTGATACCAGCAAACTAATTGATATTGATCCTGAGCATCTCCTGTTGGACTCTGAATATGTAGGGAAGTCAAGACCCACTATGTCAGACCCTTTATGAGCAGTCTTTGTCCCAACCCCCAACCCACACGTTTCTCAACAACCACCTGGGACTAAAGCAGCCTTGTTCTCATCTGAGCTTTCTCCACTGAGGTCTGTAGCTGCATGTTTCAGCCCATGGGCACCAGTTTCCACCTGTTTTACTTAGAGAACAAGCTGCTCTCAGACACAGAAGGATGTTTCTTAATTGCCAAAAAAACAAAACCAAAGGAAGATACAGAATCACAGAATCACAGAATGGTTGAGGGTTGGAAGGGCCCTCTAGAGATCATCTAGTCCAACTCCCTGCCAAAGCAGGGTCACCTAGACCTTGTTGCACAGGCTTGCGTCCAGGAGGGTTTTGAATATCTCCAGAGAAGGAGACTCCACAGCCTCCCTGGGCAGCCTGTTCCAGGGCTCTGCCACCCTCAAAGTAAAGAAGTTTCTCCTCATATTCAGATGGAACTTCCCATGTTTCAGCTTGTGCCCATTGCCCCCTGTCCTGTCGCTGGGCACCACTGAGAAGAGTCTGATCCCCTCCCCTTGACACCCGCCCCTGAGGTATTTGTGAGCGTTGATAAGATCCCCCCTCAGTCTGCTCTTCTCCAGGCTGAACAGACCCAGCTCTCTGTGCCTGTCCTCATAAGAGAGATGCTCCATTCCTTTGATCATCTTTGTAGCCCTTCACTGTACTCTCTCCAGTAATTCCTTATCTTTCTTGAACTGGGGGGCCCAGAACTGCACACAGTACTCCAGTTGTGGCCTCACGAGGGCAGTGTAGGGGGGGAGGAGAACCTCCCTCGACCTGCTGGCCACACTCTTCCTAAGGCACCCCAGGACACCATTGGCCTTCCTGGCCACAAGGGCACATTGTTGGCTCATGGGGAACTTGTTGTCCACTAGAACTCCCAGGTCCTTCTCTGCAGAGCTGCTCTCCAGTAGATCAGCCCCCAACCTGTACCAGTGCATGGGGTTATTCCTCCCCAGGTGAAAGACTCTACATTTGCCTTTGTTGAACTTCATGAGGTTCCTCTCTGCCCAGCTCTCCAGCCTGTCCAGGTCTCGCTGAATGGCAGCACAGCCTTCTGGTGTATCGGTTCAATAAAAAATAAAATACACTCCTCTGCTGTATATTGAGTCCACATCACCTCCTCTGAAGTCCACTTTTCACTGTGAATGGTCTTAGACCAACAGAAAACACCTTTTTCTGTCAAGCACAGATCCCAAGAACCCCCAGAGCACTCCCTGCCCTGGACGGCGTTTGTTGTTTGGCCATATTTGCTCACAGCGTGTCACACACAGAAGTCATGAGCTCCCTTGATTCACAGAGGGAAGCAAAGAGACAAAGTGAATTAAATGCTGTCTTTTGAATAGCCAAACCTGCACTAATTCCAACATATCTGGATTTCAAGAGCATCTTCAAGTCCACTCTGAAGCATCTAGACTCACTCATTTCTCATTCTCCTCCAATGCTGGACAGCTGGGTGCAATTGTCCAAACGTCCCTGTCTATTCTAGGGAGAGAAATGAGTTGTCTCACCTGAGATGCTTTGGTCTGCCTGTCCACCAGCTCCTGTTCCAGAAAGGCTCCTGTCAGCCCTGGGTCACATTTCCCAGTACCATATGCGGGCTTCAGCTACTCCCAGGAATCTTGGAGGTGGTGGAAACCTCTGTGTGGGCAACTGCATCAACCCCTGAAGGAAGATGGAGTTCAACTGCATGAAGTTCAACAAGGCCGAGTGCAAGGTCCTACACGTGGGTCAGGGCAATCTCAAGAATAAATACAAGCTGGGCGGAGAATGGATTGAGAGCAGCCCTGAGGAGAAGGACTTGGGGGTGTTGGTTGATGAGAAGCTCACCATGAGCCGGCAGTGTGTGCTTGAAGTCCAGAAAGCCAACTGTATCCTGGGCTGCATCAAAAGCAGCGTGGCCAGCAGGTCGAGGGATTGGATTCTGCCCCTCTACTCTGCTCTCGTGAGACCCCACCTAGAGTACTGTGTTCAGCTCTGGGGACTCCAACATAATAAATACATGGAGCTGTTGGAGTGAGTGCAGAGGAGGGCCACAAAGATGATCAAAGGGCTGGAGCACCTCTCCTATGAAGACAGGCTGAGAGTGTTGGGCTTGTTCACCCTGGAGAAGAGAAGACTCAGGGAAGACCTTCCAGCAGCTTTCCAGTACCTGAAGGGACCTACAGGAAAGCTGGAGAGGGACTTTTTACAAGGGCATGTAGTGATAGGACAAGGAGGGAATGGTTTTAAACTGGAAGAGGGTAGATTTAGATTAGATAACAGGAAGAAACTCATTCCTGTGAGCATGGTGAGACACTGGAACAGGTTGCGCAGAGAAGCTGTGTTTGTCCCCTCCCTGGCAGTGTCCAAGGCCAGGTTGGTTGGTGCTTTGAGCAACCTGGTCTAGTGAAAGGTGTCCCTGCCTGTGGCAGGGGGGTTGGAACTACATGATCTTTGTGGTCGCTTCTGACCCAAACCATTCTATGATTCTATGAAGATGTTAGGCAGAAGTTGAAACATGCGCAGAAAATACCTCGTTACAGTAAGGGTGTAAGACGTCTTCATTTTCAGAACTTTGTAAATTCTCATTATTGTTTCACAGTCCATGGACATGGACCAGCAAGCACATGGCACTTTGTCTCCCTCTATATAAATACAAATTTAGACATTTAACTCTAATGTCCAGAATCTGCAGGCTCCAATTTTCCTTCTTCACTCTACTTCTGAACTCGGAACCCCTATTTCAGGGTCATGACAGCCAAGGCTTACACTGACCTTCCGTTCCTTCGCCAGCTCTGCCTTGCTGGCAAATATCAGATCCAGGTTTGCATTACCCTTGCTGGCCCATCTGGCAGCTGTGCTAAGGAGTTCCCCCAAGACACTCCAGAAACTGCAGGGACTGTTTCCATCCTGCTGTGTTCCCCTTCCAGAAAATGTCAGGGCCACTAAAGTCTCCAGTGAGGCCCAGGCTTCTACATCCAGAGACGTCCTTGGAGTTCTTAGAAAAGATTATGCCCACTCCCCACCCTGACTGCAGGTTCCTCGTCTCACACCATGATGCCACCTTTACTGGCCCCTCCTCTGACCCTCACTCACAAGGGCTAACCCAACCTGTTACTCTGCACATAGAGTGTCACGGTTTAAAGCTGGGCTGGCGATTAAACCTGCAGCAGACGCTCTCTGTTAACCCTCCCCCCCCACCCGAAGGGAAAGGGAAAGGGAAAAGGGAGAGAGACTTACAGGTTGGAAAGTTAAAACAGTTTTAATAAACCTATAATAATGAAAAAGAGTATAATAATAATATTGGAATAATCAAATATATACAAATACATATACAAAACCAAGATCGAGCTCCCCCGATGTCGGCAACGTCACCACCGGCACTGCAGGGCAGGCTCCGGGAAGGCCCAGGCTGGGCCTAGCGACGGTCGAGAGCTGGATTCAGGGATGCACAGATCAGGATCGGGAGCAGCAGGAAAACAGTCGGAGTCCTCCTTGGACACCGGCCATAGCAGCAAGAGCAAGAGAGCGAGACCCTCGTGATCCCCCCGCTTTATACCAAGAATGACGTGTATGAGATGGAATACCCTCGTTGGTCAATTTTGGGTCACCTGCCCTGTCTGCTCCCCCCTGCAGCTGCGACCCCCCTTCGGCTTTTCACTTGTAAGCAGTGAGGAATTCAGCAGTGACCTTGGTTTCTCTAAGAAAAAGTACAAGAGCCTTTCTGCACAACATCCCTACCGGTGCCTCAGCGATAACTACAAACTTCGAGCGTTATCAGTCCTGGAGGCAGACACTGTCTGCAAAACATGTAGTTAGTTTCAGAAAGTGCAGTTACTTAGAGGAGACTTAGCTGAAAGTAAAAATCACTGAAAGGAAAATCGGCCTGGTTTAGGCCAAACCAAGACATAGAGGAACTCCATACATCCAAGCAACTTCTTCACTTCGAGGGAACCCCACTCCTCATCCTTCCAGCCTGTCTCTCCTGAAAAGCCTGTACCCATCCATTGCATCACTCCAAGCTGGGTCACTTGTCCCACCATGCCATGACAGTTACTTCATTGATGTCAAAAATCACAGGCTCCAGCTGGTCCTGGCTATGCCTCTGCCTGAGGGCCTCAGTGCACATTTGCTGTGGCACCTCAGGTGAGGTTCCAGACCAAGCTCTGACTTGTCTTAAGAAAACCTGGTACCAAGTGTCCAAGATCCTCAGCGTGCAACAGCTTTGCTTCAGATTAGAGACATGCCAGAGTGGTTGGCAGATGGAAACATAAAGCTAAAATAGGATGCCAAGAGAACGAGCAAACCCTGCTGTCCTCAAGGACAGAAAGCAACAGGGCTGGGAAGGGCAGCCCTGGCAGGAAACAGGTTTTTTTTGTCAGTGGTCACTCTGCTACCCCTGAGTACCTTTGGCAGAGGTCAAGGTGATCTGTAGGAATGACAAGGTGCTGCTGACAAGCCCCCTGTGAAAATTTTTTGTCTGTTCCCTGACTGTGTTATCAAGGGGGTGAGTAAAGATTGGTGGAGAGAAAAAACAGAAGTATGAAAGTGTAGGCACATGTGTGGAGACCCTGGATGTGCTTCCTGTTCATGGACTGCCCTACATCTACTGGATAGAGAAGGCACAGACATTGCGACACTGCGGTGGTGGCAATCAGTTTCTTGCACAAAGGCACCGAATCTGTCTGCCATGCTGTCTGGGGTGTCTGTCACACACTCACTCTGAATGGGGTTGGCTTTCCTGTGCAGGACCATCGCTGTCACTGCCAACCACATGTAGTTGTCTGTGAGAGCCTTGGCACCTCACGTAACTCTACAGGCCTGTGTTTGTCATTAAATGGATTAACTGCCCTGTATTTGATTAGGCAATGTGAGAACGTTCTTGACACCACCGTTGTTATAGTCAATGGAGATCTAGTAAACATGGCTGATGAAAAGACAGAGGGAAACTTATCTCTCCCTATGGTGCATGACTCCAATTCATCAGATGAATCCCTGCATAGGCTGTCCGGAACATAACAGATAGAGAGAGATTCTGTTATCTTAAATGTGGGCATCTGATGTCATTTCTTCTGACCAAAGATATTCCCCACCAGCCTCCAAGAAGGTGTCCCCAGATGCTGCCCTGTCTCTCAGCATTGCTCCACTAGAGCTTTCAGCTAGCTCCATGTGCCTTGGACCACCTCTAGCACTTCAGGAGTCACCAGGTCTTTGCATCTGAACACGTCTGTCCTGCCCTCCATCTCCAGTAGTTACCATGGGAGCTGAGACAAGGAGCTCACATGCAAGTGTCTATTGTGAGCGCACCTGAACTGAGGCAAGAGGAATCCCACCTCCTGTGGATTTGTGCTGTGCATGGGGGGCAGCTGAGGACTAAAGACATGGAATGGGGGCTGAATCCCTTCCCTCAGCAATGGCAAATGAGATCATTCCCTGTCCCTGTCTGGGTGTGCTGTCCAAAAACAGGACAATGATAAGGTGATTGTTAGACCTAAATCTTTTTCTAATGGGAGAAATGATACAGCTGGAAAGAAGTGTCTGTCCCCAGCTGCAGGAGGGAACATGACTGTTTCCTTCAGCCTGTTTCACAGCAGCTTCCCCTGCAGCCCCAGGGACACCTGGAGGGAGCCCAGAGGGGACAGAAAAGGGCTGACTTAAGCTCTTCCTCTGCTGCTGAGCTGGGCTGGGCTCCTGGGGTGGAGGGAGCTCAAGGCAAGTGGGCAGCGCTGCAGAGAGACAGCTCTGCCCAGGAGCAGGGCTGAGGACACTGCCTGAGACCAGTGAAGCTGAAAGAGCTTAAAGGTAGTTGGGAAGAGCAGGATGCTGAGGGCTTACTGGAGAAGAAATCTTCACAGCCCTTTACGTGGTGTCTGGGTGAAGGTCAATGCAGCTTCAGTTCCTGGAGGGATCTCTTTAAACTGGTACGTCTGACAGTTTATGGGATCTGTCAGGAGGAATCTCTCAGTTTCTCCAATGTAGAGGAGGAGGACATGCCCCAGAGCAGGGATTCCCTGCACATCAGAGGGACAAGGAATGACAGCTGCCTTCTGCTGTGGGCAGCTGCAGAGGTATGAAGCTGGGTGTGCAGCCAGAGGTGCCCAGGGCTGTCCTGCAGAGTAGGGTCCCTGGACCCAAGGGAGCTGTGTGCTGGGGCAGGGACTCTGCTGCCTGCCACGGTCAGCACTCAGCCTTCCCTGAGAGCTTACCACAGCACTGGGGAGAAGCTGTGAGTAGAAGGAGCAACCCCCGGCAGGGCAAGGCAGGGTCCTTCTGCTGTTGAGAGGGTGCTGCATGGGACAGCACTGCTCACAGCTCCAGATCATGCCCAGGTTATTTCCGAGGGGACTTCTCAGGAATAGGTGCAGGGCAGGGGTTTCCTACTTGAGCCTGTGCTTTCCTGAATTTGTGTTTCCATGTTTCTCTGGCTTGGCTGGGTGGAATGGAAACACAGATGGGCAGGTTAGAGAAAGGGTTGAGGCTCCTAAACCATCACCCTGAGGTTTACTAGAAACCTCAGCAAGTGCCTTCACCCCCCACCATCCTACAGATAACAGGAGCATCCCCTCTCCAGTTTCATCAGGGATTTTAGCTCTTTAGCCACTGCACACATGGAGAGGCTGCAGGGCTGAGCTGGGCACACAGGGGCTGGGGTGGGGTCTCTGAGCACTGGCAAGGAAGAGATGTGGGGCCAGGGAAACTGCTCCCAGATAGGAGAGGTCCAGGCAGCAGAGCTGGGCAGGGATGGGGGGGAAATGCTAAGGGAGACCCTGTTGCAGGGGAGATATGGGCACCTCCCAGCCATGCCCTGCAGTGCAGATGCCTTCCCTGAGCAACGCTCCTCTTGTCTCCTCTCCCACCCAGCACAGCCCTCACGGAGTCACCTTCTCAGCCTATCAGCAGAAGAGATGAAGTGCATCTCTCCTGCCACATGCCCATTTCCCACTAACCAGGGACGAAGGGCGACTGCCCTACATTGTTGCCATGTGAGAGCTGGTGTGCAGAGATGGGAAAGGGAAAAGTTGTCCTGAGTGCCCCTCTGCCTCTCTCCTTGCCTCCCTCGGCTGCTCTCGCTATTGCTGTCAGGCTGTCTGGGAATGGGAGATTCAGCTGCAGAGTCAGGCACTGATTTTGTGGGTTCCCATGCAGTTGTGTCCATGGCAATGAGGTGTGCCAGCTTTCCTCTAACCTGGGAAGCTCTGGGCGATGCAGTCTGTGAGGCTGGTGAATGAGCTGTCTCTCCCTTAATCAGATGCCATCATTAGCACAGCTGGCTATCTCCTTGGGGTGTCCTTCCAAGCTGTGAGCTGCCTTCCAGGGGTCACAATGAGTCATGTGTGTCCTGGGCAAGAAATGGGGTGATGAGAACTTAAGAAAGGGTGAGATATCTGGTGAAGGATCTAGAGCACAAGTCTTACGAGGAGCAGCTGAGAGAAGTGGGGTTGTTTAGTCTGGAGAAAAGGAGGCTGAGGGGAGATCTTATCATTCTCTACAATTACCTGAAAGGAGGTTGTAGCGAGGTGGGTGTTGGTCTCTTCTCCTAGGTAACAAGTGACAGGATGAGAGGAAATGGCCTCAAGTTGTGCCAGGGGAGGTTTAGATTGGAGATCAGGAAAAATTTCTCCACTGAAAGGGTTATCAAACATTGGAACAGGCCTCCCAGGGAAGTGGTGGAGTCACCATCCCTGGAGGGATGTAAAAGTATCGATGTGGTGCTTAGGGACATGGTTTAGTGGTGGACTTGACAATGCTGGGTTAACGGTTCGGCTCATGATCTTAAAGGTCCTTTCCAACAAAAATTATTCTATGGTTCTATGATCTAGTGGTCTGAGGTGGATGTATGTGCTCCCAGCAGTATCTTGTGGCTTTTCAGGGTAGCATAGGAGTATGAGCACCCTCCATTTCAGAAAGGTGAGAGCCCAGGACAGCTGGGAATAAGACAGACAGAGCAGCTCCCCTTTCTAACTAAGCCACAGACAATCCTCTTCCCTTGCTCTGTTCTCCCTGAGTGCAGCAGAAATGCTGAGGGTTTCTGACATCCAAGAACACTCTCCAGGGGAAATGGGAGAGCTGTAAAGAAAGCCAAATCTCTCAAACTGCCTTCTGCCATCCCGGTTCCTTAGCACTGTGAGTGCAGATGCTGACAAGCCCTCTGGCTTTAGCAGTGATTTCATCTGACAAACACCAGGACTGGTCCCTGACCCCACCGCTCCCACGAACCCACTGCTGCAGAGCAGGGCTGACTCTTTGGCAGCCAGCCTGCAGAGGTCCTGCTCCTCATGACACACTCAGCCAGCACCAAACAGGGCTCCAGCCATGAAGCTGAAGGAAGACCTTCTAGAAAAGTGTGTGTGTGTGTGTGTGTGTAGCAGAGAGAGCGGGTATGGGAAATGGCTTTGATTTTATAGAGAAGTCTTCCCTAACTTACTGTGTTTTCCTCCTTGAACAGTCCCCCATGCCCAGAGGCAGCAGATGTCCAACAGCAGCTCCATCACCCAGTTCCTCCTCCTGGCATTTGCAGACACATGGGAGCTGCAGCTCTTGCACTTCTGGCTCTTCCTGGGCATCTACCTGGCTGCCTTCCTGGGAAATGTCCTCATCATCACCGCTGTAGCCTGCGACCACCAACTCCACACCCTCATGTACTTCTTCCTCCTCAACCTCTCCTTCATCGACCTGGGGACCATCTCCACCACTCTTCCCAAAGCCATGGCCAATTCCCTTTGGGACACCAGGGCCATCTCCTATGCAGGATGTGCTGTCCAATTCTTTCTGTTTGTCTTCTTGATAGCGGCAGAGTATTGTCTTCTCACCATCATGGCCTATGCGGTCATAGGTTGCCGTCTGCAAACCCCTGCACTATGGGACCCTCCTGGGCAGCAGAGCTTGTGTCCACATGGCAGCAATTGCCTGGGCCACTAGTTTCCTTTATGCTCTGCTGCACACAGCCAATACATTTTCCATACCTCTTTGCAAAGGCAATGCCCTGGACCAGTTCTTCTGTGAAATCCCACAGATCCTCAAGCTCTCCTGTTCAGATACCTACCTCAGGGAGGTTGGTCTTCTTGTGGTTAGTGCCTGCTTAGCTTTAATATGTTTTGTTTTCATTGTGCTGTCCTATATGCAGATCTTCAGGGCTGTGCTGAGGATCTCCTCTGAGCAGGGACGCCACAAAGCCTTTTCCACGTGCCTCCCTCACCCGGCCATGGTCTCCCTGTTTCTAAGCACTGGCACGTTTGCCTACTTGAAGCCTCCCTCCCTCTCTTCCTCATCCCTGGATCTGGTGGTGGCAGTTCTGTACTCAGTGATTCCTCCAGCAGTGAACCCCCTCATCTACAGCTTGAGGAATCAGGAACTTAAGGACACACTGAAGAATTTAATTCAGTCAGTAGTCTTTCAGCAGCAACATCTGCTGCCAACATCTCTTCACAAGTGATTTCTAGTGTATCTGGGCAACCTCCTGTGCTTTGGGCATTGTATCTGTGGTAATTCTGTTTATCCAGGAAGCTCTGCTTTCACTCAACTCCACCAGAGGCATGAATCCAGTCCATCTGACACATAGGTCTCTGCACATGTGTCTGACACGATGGAACAGCTGGTCTCCCATGTCACATCTCTGTAATAAAAGGGGGTTTCCTCAGTGCTGGTGTCTGGCGGTTGGGCTCTTTTTCCAAAGCTAAGGTCAGGAATGGGCTGAAGAGATTTTTCCCATGAGGCTGTGCTGCTGTTCTGGGGTTCTCCATGGGCTGAGTGGAGGAGGGAATGGGGCGATGCATTAGGGAAGGAGACTTGGACTGAACGTTCACTTTGTGGGTGCCACTGCCCCTGGAGATGGTGAATAATCAACAGGGATCTGCCGGGGACTGTGTCCTTCTGGCTCCCATGTACCACAGCCTGCTGACTCTGCAGAGTGTAGGGGCCTGGACCATGGGAAAGTTATAGAGAGAACATACCAGTACACTGTTATGTAACAGCATGAGATAGCAAGAAAGTATAAGGATGTGGCTTGCTAAGTTTGTAGTAAGTATCCAATTAGAACAGTAGAGGTGGCACGCAGCCAGATTGTGTACAATACTTGTAGCCAATAGCTTAGTGTGTAACCGTTACATAAGAGAGTATGTAGGTTATAAAAGAGTGTGTTAACCAAAATAAAGTGGACTATTAGAGCATCATATTGGTGTGCTGTAGTTCCTTCCTCACGCGGACCCCAACATTGTGGTGACCCCGACATGATCTTCACATTGGAGAAGAAGGGGGACCAGACGAAAGACGCGAGGGTGACTGCCGTGCCGGCAGAGGTAAGCCGGGCCGTCCGGGAGAGACGGGGAATCCGTTCGAGCGAGACGGGGAATCCGTTCGAGAGAGACGGGAAATCGTAGGTCTACGTGATTAACGGCAGGATGGGGGGTGCAGTATCTGCACTGGAAAAGGCGGCGGTGGAATGTATTCTGCAGATAGCCGCACAAACTGAGATTAAGATAAAATGAAGAGAAGTAGAAACTTTGCTGGGATGGGGCCAGCGAAGAGGTTTCCTAAAAACCACCGATCAGTTGTTTTCTGCAGCTTGCTGGGACGATCTAGGGCAAGAACTTTTGAAATTAGTCACGGTGGGAGATAAAAGGGCTAGAAAGCTAGCCACATCTTGGAAGAAAGTGAGGGATATGCTGGAGGCTATGTCCTCTGAGGCGGAAGTGCGATCCGCTCTCAAAAAAGCACTAACAAAACCAGAAGAAAAAGAGCAGTTACTGTCGGACCCTGTAGACGCAGCCCCTCCCTACGAGAACTTTCCGATACTTCCCCCCGCCTCGCCCCCCCCGCAGGCTCGGTGCCTCCCGCCCCCCCCGCTGCAGGCTCGGTGCCAGCTGTTTACCCTGCGATTGAGGTAGAGTTTTGGGGTAGAGAATCAACAGTCCCGTCAGCCCTGTTAATGCCTTATGCAGTGGGGCCGGAGGTGACATCTGGGGTCTCGGTACCCCCTCCGGAGGCTGCTGGAGGCAAACAGCCACCGGTGAATCCTGAAACTGTACCCCTCCCCATGGAAGTAGAAACAAATGAGTCAGACGCCACTCCCGAAGCGCACAGCCATGCGCCTTTGCGAGAGTTACTGCAGCGACAAGAACAGCAAATGCAGGACATATTAAAAATAATGGAGAAGCCAGATGGAGAAGCTAGTAAAACATCGTGGCAACTTGCTTACAATAAAGCCTCGCAGGCGATATCTAGTGGGTTAGAGGCTTCTTGGACAGAAGCAGACAGCTCCGCCAGCAGAACCGGAACTAACTCCAGCAGCGCTAAAGCACAAAGAGGAAAGAATCCGGAAGTGGACGAAGTGGTGTGTGGAAGATGGAGAATGGGAGGAGGCAGCAGCTGATGCGTACCCACTCGACAGATCTGGGAGTGGCCTGGACGGGCCGTCTCCTCCCCAGGACGGGCCGTCGCCTCCCCAGGGCAGAACATCGTCTTCTCGTTCGCGCATGAGCCGACTGACTGACCCGCTTGGACAAGAGCACAGCACTCGAAGACCAGCAGGGGGAGCTCGAACCCCATCTACACCAATGCCAGACTCCAGATTCCGACGATCCTGATGACGAACAGAACACACGGCCTGCGGCATTACCCGGTTATGGTCCAGGGCAACGATGGCGGGGTGTCACTCGAGAGGCTGCCATCGAAGGTGTAATGTTACCGCGTAGCATCACCGCAATGCCAGTTTTCACACAAGGAGATCGTTGTCAATGGGCACCGTTTGATTGGAAAACTGTGAAGCAGTTACAAGAAGCGGTGATGTGGTACGGAACGGACAATAAACTTGTGATGCAGTTGCTAACGTCATTCTTTAAAAACCAAACATTAACACAAGTGGACATACGCGCTCTTGGCGAACTGGTGTTGCCACCCACCGCATACCTGTTATTTTTGGAAAAGTGGCAGCAAAAGCTGGAGGTAGCCACTGTTGAGAACGTACGCCGAGCTGAAGGGGACCCCTTGAGGCTGGCACCGCTTGACGCACTATTAGGGAAAGGTCAGTACGCCAGTGGTGCGACACAAGCTGCTTTACATCCGCAAGTGTTACCTACACTGAAGCTTACTTGGTTAACAACATCACCCGTCTGGGTGGACCAATGGCCGCTACCCAAAGAAAAGCTCGCACACTTACAGGACTTGGTGCAAGAACAACTTGATGCAGGTCATCTAGTACCCTCAACAAGTCCATGGAACACACCTGTATTTACAATACCTAAAAAATCAGGGAAGTGGAGATTACTGCAAGATCTAAGGGCTGTTAATGCTGTCATGCAAGACGTGGGTCCGTTACAGCCAGGGCTCCCTACGCCTACTATGTTACCACAAGGGTGGGATATCGCCGTGATCGACCTCAAAGACTGTTTCTTCACGATACCTTTGCATCCGGACGACTGTGAAAACTTTGCATTTACAGTTCCCTCCATAAATCATGCAGCACCAGCGAAGAGGTATCATTGGGTAGTATTGCCACAAGGTATGAAGAATTCTCCAACAATTTGTCAGTTGTACGTGGATCTGGCTCTACAGAAATTTCGAAAGACGCATGAGGGAATGCTGAATTACCATTATATGGATGACTTGCTACTTTGTCAAAAAGCAACCATCACCAGCAAGGTGGTAGAAGAATTGAAGTTGGATCTGGAAAAGTGGGGCCTGGTCATAGCCCCGGAAAAGGTGCAGCTGTCAACACCTTGGAAATATCTAGGGATATCGCTTACCGAATCCACTGTTCGACCTCAGAAATTGGAGATTCGAGCAAATGTAAAGACCCTGAGCTATGTACAGAAATTAGTGGGAGACATTCAGTGGATAAGGACTGTCTGCAGCATCACCAATGCAGACCTTCAACCTCTCTTCGAAATGCTTCAGAAGGGTTCCGCACCTCAAGAATCCCGCGAGCTCACAGAAGCAGCTCGATCTGCACTGCAAGTAATAACTCAAAAGATTGCCTTGTCTTGTGCTTCACGAGTAGTGCCTGAATTACCTGTGTACTTGTACATTTATAATATGGACCTTGAAGTATAAGGCATATTAGGATAATGGGACCTATCTCAGTCAAATCCACTTCAAGTGCTGGAATGGGTGTTTTTACCCTCTCATGGTAAAAAGACTATCACTACAAGGTGGGAAGCTATCGCTCAAGTCATTCTCAAAGGGACTGCACGGCTATTAGTTGTGGCTGGACGAACACCTGACAAGCTTGTTATTCCAATCAGCCTCAACTACTTACCAGATGTATGTCAATGAGAAAAACTTATGTCCTTAGCCCTATTGAACACGACGATGCAGATTGACAATCACTATCCGTCACACCCCATCTTTAAAACTCACATATCTCTGGAAGAACGGCCTGTTGTCGTCAGTGAGCCATTGCAAGCAATCACGGTGTTTACCGATGCAAGTAGCCGCACCGGAAAAGCCAGATTTGTCTGGCAAGAACAGGGAGAATGGAGAAAACATGTCATTGTAGCAGAAGGATCTGCTCAGGTTTTAGAATTACAAGCTGTACTCCTGGCCTTACAAAAGTGGCGCGAAGCACCCTTAAATTTGGTAGTGGATTCCCTATACGTGGTAGGGGTTGTGAAACGCATACACCGATCCTTGCTTCGCCATATCGCCAATGAACTGCTGTTCAAAGCCTTTTTCGACCTATGGCATGAAATGCAACACCGTCTACACCCAGTATTTGTCACCCACATTAGAAGCCATACCAGTTTACCCGGAGGTTTGGTGGAAGGAAGCTCCCGAGCCGATCAGTTGGTATCCACGTTTCCGGTGGACAGATCCCCACAGGCAAAATTAACAGAGGCTCGACAATCTCACCAGTTTTTTCACCAATCTGCAGCATCATTGCGATTGCAATTCCAATTGACAAAGACTGATGCAAGGGCGATTATAGCTTCTTGCCCCGATTGTGCTAGAATACCTGTGTTACAGATTGCAGGAGGAAATCCCAGGGGACTCCAACCCAGACAGATTTGGCAAACTGACATCACTGAATATGCTGCCTTTGGCCAACTCAAATATATCCATGTATCAATTGACACCTGCTCTGGTCACATGTGGGCTACAGCCCTGACCTCCATATCGGCTAAGGCCATTAAAAAACATTTGTTGCAACCTATTGCAGTAATGGGCCAGTTGGAACAAATTAAGACTGATAATGGCCCTGCCTATCGCTCTGAATCGCTTGCAGAGTTTATGCAGAAATGGGGTATTACACATGTACGCGGTATTCCATATAATTCTACAGGGCAGGGAATTGTGGAACGTGCGCATCGCACATTAAAAAAGCATTTAGAAATTATTCGAAAACAGGGGGAGATGGGACCACAGGATGCGCTACATAAAACATTGTTTGTATTAAATTGGCTAAACCCTAAGCACGACTCACAAACACCACCTGCCATAGCTCACGGGCAGGGAAATCAAAAAGACCTCAGTAATACAAACATACCGGTAAGGGTATTCATCCCATAATCAGGCACTTGGGAAGGGCCAAAGCAATTAATAACCTGGGGCAGAGGGTATGCTTGTGTCTCCACGGGAAATAGCTGCCAATGGGTTCCGGCCAAATGGGTGAAGCCGTGGCTAGATGAACCAGCCGACTCTACAGGACCAGACAACTCTAACACCAGAGGCCTTGAGGAGGCGTGATCACCGCCTTGCACGTATCATTTGGCCATGGCTCCAGAATCTGAATACAGAACAGAAAATGTGGGAGCATCATGGGTTTTTGAATGACTGGTTGGGTGGTCTGGGAATTGGAGGGTGGATAGCCAGCCTAGTGAAAGCCTTGGCGCAAGTATTGCTATTCATCTTGGTCTTGGTATTCTGTATCATAAAAGGTTTGCAGGGAATGATATCAAGAACCATTGCTATTGTATTAAGAAAGAAAGGGGGAGATGCTGGGGCCTGGATTGTGGAAGAACTATAGAGAGAACATACGAGTATACTATTATGTAAGAGCACGAGTCAGCAAGAAAGCATAAGGATGTGGCCTTGCTTAGGCTCATAGCAAGTATCCAATCAGAACAGCAGAAGTGACGCGTGGACAGAGCGTGCACAGTGCTTGCAGCCAATAGCTCAAGGCGTGACCGCGAGATAAGAAAGTATGTATGTTATAAAAGAGCTGTGTTAACTACAATAAAGTGACTATTAGAGCATCATATTGGTGTGCTGTAGTCCGTTCCTCGCATGGACCCCAACAGACTGGTAAGGATGTAGTTTGCTCAGGTAACCCATGGCTTGATCCCATCTGCCACAGGTTGTTCTCCAGAGTCCTGCCTCAAAGCTCAAAGGCCTGGGAGACCTTGCTGGTGGTATCTATGGCAAAGAGGACAGAGTATCACAGATCTATCTATGTCTATTCTAACTAAATTCAAAAGTGGTCACACATTATCTCTGTTTTTTCTTTAGCTGCTCCTGAACTAGGAAAACCTCCTCTTGGTGCCCTTGAATGCCCTTTTCAGTTTCAGGTGAGTTTTGATATGAACCACTGCTGTGCTTGGATTATGCTGTCCTTGAAGGCAAGATGTATCCAAGCACACTGAAAATGACTGGTGTGGTCCTTGACTGTATCATCAAGAGTGTGAGTAAAGACCCCGATGTGATGTGCTTTGTGTTCATGTAACTCCTGCAGCTCTTGGTTAGAAGAAGCAACAGATTGTGCCTCTCTGATGGCACTGATGACCGATGCCTGTGACTGATGGCATCAGTCAATGGCACACAGGCACCTAATCACACTCTCTGCTGTGCTGTCTGGGGGGTCTGTCCTGCACCCACCCTGAATTCAAATTGCTTTCCTTTAAGTCCTCTTCTGTCCCTGCAAGCCGTGGCATCTCATGTAGCTCTGTGGGCCTGGATGTGAACACTAACTTGAGTAGCTGTGATGAATTCTGATAGGCAATGTGGGGCTGAACATGAAACCACTGCCAGTGCAGTCTGGAGAGACCTAGTAAATACAGCTGGTGGAGAAGAGAAAGAGAGACCCTGAGCTCTCCCTGTGGCACATGACTCCAGTTGTTTAGATGAATAAGTCTGTAGGCTGCCCCTAACGTAATGAGTGGGGACAGACTCAGTTGCCCTTAATTTGGGCATCAGCTGTCATTTCAGGTGGCCAAAGAAAATACCCAGCAGCCTCTGAGAGAATTCCTCCCGGTGTTGGCCTGTCTCTATGATCTACTCTATTAGATTTTGCAGTTACCTGCACATGTCTTCCACCACTCCTGACACCTTAAATGTCACCAGGCTGGTGTCTGAACAGCCCAGTCCTGCCCTCCATCTCCATTAATCACCATGGGGGCTGAGACAAGGAGCTCACATGCAGGTGCTTATTTTGTGCCCACCTGAACACCTGAGGCAAGAGGAATCCCACCACCTCTGCGTTTGTGGTGTGCATGGGAGGGAGCTGAGTCCCCTTCTAGCCCCAGGACTACAAACCCACAAATGAGATGCTTTTATTGAATCATCTGCATCTTTTCCCTCAGCAGTGGTAAAGGAGATCCCTCCTGGTCTGAGAGCTAACAGTGTCTCTGAGAGGAAAAATGTTGCTGCTGGAAAGAAGTGTCTCTCCACAGCTGCCACATGAAACATCAGTGACTGCATCAGCCTGTTTCAGAGCAGGTTCCCCTGGAGCCCCAGGGACACCTGGAGGGAGCCCAGAGGGGACAGAAAAGGGCTGACTTAAGCTCTTCCTCTGCTGCTGAGCTGCGCTGGGCTCCTGGGGTGGAGGGAGCTCATGGCAAGTGGGCAGCGCTGCAGAGAGACAGCTCTGCCCAGGAGCAGCTCCTCTGCAGAGCGCAGCAGGGCTGAGGGCACTGCCTGCAGGCAGTGAGGGGAGAGGAGCCAGGCAGAGAGAGGTTAAAGGCAGTGTGGGGTGGGAGGGTGCTGAGAGCTCACTGGGGGAGAAATCTTCACAACCCTCGACACGGTAAGTCTCTGGTTGCAGGACAATGCAGGGGCAGTTCCTGGTGGGATTACCTGAAGCTGCTGCATCCCACAGTTTACAGGATCTGTCAGGATGTCTCTCACAGTATCTCTGTGGTAGAGGAGAAGAACATGCTCCAGAGCAGGGCTTCCCTGCTGCGCGGTCAGAGGGACAGAGCATGACGGCTGCCTTCTGCTGGGGACAACTACAGAGGTGTGCAGCCAGGGGTGCCCAGGGCTGTCCTTCAGAGCAGGGTCCCTGCACCCCAGGGGTCTTTGTGCTGGGACAGGGACTCTGCTGCCTGCCAGGGTCAGCACTCAGCCTGACCGGGGAGCTCCCTCTGGTGCTGCAGGGAGAAGCTGTGGGTGGAAGGAGTGAGCCCAGGCAGGGCAGGGTCCTTCTGCTGTCGAGAGGGTGCTGTGTGGGCCAGGGCTGCTCACAGCTCCAGATCAGCACTAGGACACTTGCAAGGGGATGTTTCAAGAGGAAGGTCAAGGCAGGGTTTGCTATAAAGAGAAAGAGATTTCCTGAGTCTGTGTTTTCAGTTTCCTAATTTCAGAACAGGGACAGGAGGGGGAGTGGGGGAAAAGAGAAAGAGAAAAATGTTCTCAAGTTTGAACAAGTCATTGAGACTCCTGAGCTGTATCTTTGAGTGGTCAGTAGGTCTGCTAGGAGCCTCCTAAAGTGCATTCAGCCATTTCTCTGCCCATGGACACCATCAGCATCACCTTTGCTGGACCCATCAGGGTATTCCGCCCTTCTGAACCTCCAAACAGGAACATGCACGCAGCCAGTGCCCTGCAAACAGGCAGGTTTGTGTAGGTGAGTGCACAGAGGTTGCAATGGGGTCTGTGAATGCTGACAGGGAAACACCTCCCAGGAGGAAAATCCTCCAGGCAGCAGGGATGTGATCTGGGAATGAGAGGAAACTAAAACTAGAAATGTTGTGGGAGAGGGAACTGAGAAAACGCCGTGTGACCCCCTCCAATGCAGACCCCTTCCTCTGAGCAAGCCCCCTTGCCTCCTCTCACACCCACCAAAGCCTCTGCCCTCAGGGCCGTGGGGTCCAGGCCATGAAGCCCTTCCTGTGCAGCCAGAGCTCCAGCAGAGCCGTGGTGCAGCTCTCCAGCCACGTGCCCAGTTCCCTCTGCAGAGCACAGGGGCTGAGAGCAGCTGCCCGGCAATGCTGGTGTGTGGGAGGTGGCGTGCACAGCTGGGTCAGGGTACCGCTGTCCTGAGGGCCCGCCTGCCTCTGCCCTGGCCTCTCCCAGCCACACCCTCACTGGATTTCCCCTTGTTTCTCCACTTGTCTCTCTTATTGCTGTGGTTATTTCATTCTTGCTGCCAGGCTCTCTGGGGAGGTGGAGTTTCAGCTGCAGAGTCACACACTGATCTTGTGGGTCCTTTCATGCAGGTGTGTCCATGGGAACAAGTGTCCCAGCTTTCCTCTCACCTGTGGGATCTGGTCAATACAGTCTGTGGGGCTGGGATATGAGCTGACTCCTACTGAGATGCCTTTGTTAGGACACTTGGCTATCCCCTTTAGATGTCCTTCCAAGCTGCGAGCTGCCCTCAAGACTGCAAACCTCTCTCATAGCACCTCTGTTTTATCTTAAAGTGCCATGGAGAATGCAAACCCTCTGCAACTGAGGCAATGCTGTTGGGTTGGTGAAATAAGGCATGAGTGTCGTGGGCTGGAAGTGGGGTGCTGAGACCTTGTGAAAGAGTGAGGCACTTAGTGGTCTGCAGTGGATCCCTCTGCTCTCAGCAGTATCTGATTCTTTTTCAGGGTAACGTGGGAGTGTGATAACCCTCCACGTCAGAAAGGTGCAAGCCCAGAGAGACTGGGAACTAGACAGAGGAACAGATCAGCTCCTCTCACTCTGCACTAACCCACAGGCAATCCTCTTGCCTTGCAGAGCTCGCTCTGTTCTCCCTGAGTGCAGCAGAAATGCTGAGGGTTTCTGACATCCAAGAATACTCCTCAAGTGAGATGGAGGGGGAGCAGTAAAAGAACCTAGAACTCTTAAACTGCCTTCTGCCCTCCCTGTTCCTTAGCACTGGGGGTGCAGATGCTGACAGGCTGTTAACAACAGTTTCACTGGACAAAGTTGACCACCAGGAACGGTCCCTGCCCCTACCCACTTGTGCAGAGCAAGGCTGATGATCGAGAGCCCATGGGTAACTGCCCTGCTCTTCATTGCACACTCAACCAGCACCAACCCGACTCCAGCCACAGAGCTCAAGGAAGTTCTCCTAGAAAAACAAAAAGATGTCTTTGTGTTACAAGGGGGGAAACTTTGGGAAATGGTTTTGATTTTACTTAGAGAAGTCTCCTGTAACTTGTCACTGTCTTTTCCTCGTATGACAGGTCCCCATGCCCAGAGGCAGCAGATGTCCAACAGCAGCTCCATCACTCAGTTCCTCCTCCTGGCGTTTGCAGACACACGGGAGCTGCAGCTCTTGCACTTCTGGCTCTTCCTGGGCATCTACCTGGCTGCCCTCCTGGGAAACGGTCTCATCATCACAGTCATAGCCTGTGACCACCGCCTCCACACCCCCATGTACTTCTTCCTCCTCAACCTCTCCCTCCTTGACCTGGGCTCCATCTCAACCACTCTCCCCAAATCCATGGCTAATTCCCTCTGGGACAGCAGAGACATCTCCTACACAGGATGTGTTGCCCAGGTCTTTTTCTTTTTCTTTTTGATGACATCGGAGTATTCTCTTCTCACCATCATGGCCTATGACCGCTATGTTGCCATCTGCAAACCCCTGCACTACGGGACCCTCCTGGGCAGCAGAGCTTGTGTCCACATGGCAGCAGCTGCCTGGAGCAGTTGTTTCTTCTATGCCATGCTGCACACGGCCAATACATTTTCACTACCCCTCTGCCGAGGAAATGCCTTGGACCAGTTCTTCTGTGAAATCCCACAGATCCTCAAGCTCTCTTGTTCACACTCCAACCTCAGGGAGGCTGGGCTTCTTGTGGTTAGTGTCTGTTTAGGTTTTGGCTCTTTTGTTTTCATTGTGGTGTCTTATGTGCAGATCTTCAGGGCCGTCATGAGGATCCCCTCTCAGCAGGGACAGCACAAAGCCTTTTCCACGTGCCTCCCTCACCTGGCCGTGGTCTCCCTGTTTCTCAGCACTGCAGCATTTGCCTACCTGAAGCCCCCCTCCATCTCCTCCTCATACCTGGATCTGGTGATGGCAGTTCTGTACTCGGTGGTGCCTCCAGCAGTGAATCCCCTCATCTACAGCATGAGGAACAAGGAAATGAAGGATGCCCTGTGGAAACTGATGACTGTGTGTTTTTTTCGAAGCAATAAAGTGCCCATCATCTTCTGCAGCGCAGTTATAATGTAACTCATTACAGGCCCAGACTGTCTTTTTTTATTTTTTTGGTGGTGGTGGTGTTTTTTTACTTGTGATAATGTTGTCATACCCTTTCTAATTCACTGTCTGCTTTTCTTTTTTGGCTGTGGAAATGAGGAGCCGTGCTCTCTGTGTGTTTAAACAAAATAAAAGATCTCGTAGTGACTATTTCTTTCCTGAGATTGTTCCTCCAAGGCTTTTTGGAGCTTCAGGGACAGTTCCTGTGTGCATGGGTGGAGGGGAACAGAGTCTCAGCATGACAGCACTGCCAGGGATCACCACCATCTGATTTTCCAGAGCTGTTCTCTTTCCACTTCCACACTCTCTGATCCCTTGTGTTGGTGTAAGGCCTGAGTGCTGTGGCAGCTTGGTCACAGTTGTGCTGCATGGTAGTCCTGTGACCAAAGGCAGGAACAGGCAATGGGCACCTCTGAGACAGAGCTGGACTCCATAACAGCCTTTCCATAAAGAAAGGTGATCTCCTCAGTGCAGTGCCTGAAGGCTTAGGTCTTCTTCCAAAGATTTTCTCCAGAACATGCCCGAGAAAGTGTCCCACAAATGAAAACACCAGCGTACAGCTAAAGAGTGTGGGTGTGCAGGGCTGGGCACGCAGCAGTGTCCTCACAGCCAGACCTCCTGTGAGAGACCTGAAGGACCAGCAAAGCTGTGTCTGGTCTGTGTCGATCATTGCTGGACACTGTAGGGAAGCTGCCCCAGGGCAATCATCATGGACTAGCCCCTCAACCATCAATCGCAACACTGGCCTCTCACCCCAGCTTGGTTAGGTTCTCTGTCCCTTCATGGAAGGACACCAAATGAGGAGGTCAGAAGTCCATGTTTGCATTGTACAGATGAGATGTAAACATGCAAAACATGTGCGTGAAACAAGATGAACCGAGGGAACACAAACTGCTCTTCCTTTGTGTTCCATGCAGGCCTGTGGGACAGACAGTGTGTCGAGGTCACTTCATGTTGAGAGTAACGTATCGTGGGAATCCACCTGAATGCAGCACTGGGATGTGCTTCCTTGAACTGAGCTCCCTCTGTCCGTTCCTCATGATGTGGGGCATCTCAGACGAGTGCAGAGGAGGAAGATACACCACAAGGCTGTGGTGTCTCCCATCCTCTGGAAGTGGCAGGAGCAGGCCAGGGAGACACTATGACTCCTGCATCCTTGTGTAAAAGGGAAAGACTCTGTCTCTGAACATCCCTGGGTGCATAGGTGTCCATGAGGCCGGCTCAGATGTGGATGCCTGACAGAACCCTGACATTTCTGTGTGTGACTCCGGGAACAAACCCCACTGGCCCAGTGAGATTCATCTCAGCTGCCTTAGACAGGCGCATTGCAAGTGCTCCTGTCTGCTGTGTCACCCTTGCCTGTGATTGTGGATTGTGCTCTCAGAAGTGCCAGAGCAATCAGAGAGGTTCTGGGGTCCCTGGAAAGACAGAAGTCAAATCCATCTTCAAGAAGGGGAGGAAAGAGAAATGGGGAAATTACAGGTCCGTCAGACTGCCTTCAACCCTGGGAAGGGGATGGGACATGTTCTCCTGCAGACATTTCCAGGCACCTGAAGGACAAGAAAGGGATTGCTGAACCAAAATGGGCAGGGGAAAGAAAGCATGTTGTGTGCGTGGAGTTTTGAAAGGGCTTAGACATGGTGTCCCATGGTGTCCTTATAGGCATAGTGGTGCTTCTGGGCTGAAGAAGTGAACTCTGCGTGGGAAGGTGGCTGGACTCTTAAGCCCAAATGTCATCAGTGGTACAAAGTCCTCCTTGCAGCCAGTTACTAGTGGAATCCCTCAGTTTCCAGCACTTGGGCCATCACTGTTGAACATCTTTATTATCCCCCTGTATGATGTGACAGAGCACACTTTCAGCTGCTTTGTGGATGATGCAAAGCTGGGCGGAGGCCTTGAACTACCTCAGTGCGCCCAGTAACACCAGTGGGCCAAGCAACACCAGTGCTCCCAGCACGCCTACAGAATCACAGAATCACAGAATCAACCAGGTTGGAAGAGACCTCTGGGATCATCGAGTCCAACCGTTGCCCTGACACCACCCTGTCAACTAGACCATGGCACTAAGGGCCATGTCCAGTCTTTTCTTAAACACATTCAGAGATGGTGACTCCACCACCTCCCTGGGCAGCCCCTTCCAATGTCTAATGACCGTTTCTGAGAAGAAATGCTTCCTAATGTCCAACCTGAAGCTCCCCTGGCGAAGCTTGAGGCTGTGTCCTCTTGTCCTATTGCTAGTTGCCTGGGAGAAGAGGCCGACTACCACTCCACTACAACCTTCCTTCAGGTAGTTGTAGACTGCAATAGGGTCACCTCTGAGCCTCCTCTTCTCCAGGCTAAACAACCCCAGCTCCCTCAGCCGTTCCTCGGAGGTCAGACCCTCCAGACCCTTCACCAGCTTGGTCGCCCTCCTCTGGACTCACTCCAACACCTCAACATCTTTCTTGAAGTGCGGGGCCCAGAACTGGACACAGGATTCAAGGTGCGGCCTCACCAGTGCCGAGTACAGAGGGACGATCACTTCCCCAGACTGGCTGGCTGCACTATTCCTAATAGAGGCCAGGATGCCATTGGCCTTCTTGGCCACTTGGGCACACTGCTGGCTCATGTTTAGCCGTCTGTCGATCAGCACCCCCAGGTCTCTTTCTGCCGGGACGCTCTCTAACCACTCTTCCCCCAGCCTGTAGTGCTGCATGTGGTGGCCTGATTGCCCGTGGGTCTGTGGCTGGACCCCCACAGTTGTGGCCGGAGTTCTAGGGGGTCCCCAGTAGTGGTGGTCTGAATGCTCCGGGGGTCCCCCACGGTGGGAGTCTGAGTGCCCGCTGGTCCGAGGATGGACCCCCACGGTGGGGCAACTCAGTTGCTGGACCCCCACAGTGGTGGCCTGAGTGCCCATGGGTCCGTGCCTGGACCCCCATGGTGGTGGCCTGAGTGCCCGCGCGTCCGTGGTTGGACCCCGAGGGTGGGGCCACTACGTGGCTCGACCCCTACGGTGGTGGCTTGAGTGGCCAGGGGTCCTCAATGGTGCTGGCCTGACTGCCTGCGGGTCTGTGGCTGGACCCCAAGGGTGGGGCCACTTCGTGTCTGCATACACACAGTAGAGGCCTGAGGGCCCCAAGGGTCCCCCACGGTAGTGGCCTGAGTGCCCAGGAGCCCGTGGCTGGACCCCCAAGGTGGTGGCCTGAGTGCCATGGGGGTTCCCCATGGTGGTGGCCTGAGTGCCTGCAGGTGGGTGGCTTGACCCACACATTGTGACCTGAATGCTCCGGAGATCCCCCACGGTGGTGGCCTGATTGCCCGCGGGTCTGTGACTAGATCCCCATGGTGGGGCCACTCCATGGCTGGACCCCCATGGTGGTGGCCTGATTGCCCCCGGGGTCCCACACAGTGGTGGCCTGAGTGCCCGTCGGTCCCTGGATAGACCCCTAGGGTGCTGGCCTGAAAGCCTGCGGGTCCATGGCTGAACCCTGAAGGTGGGGCCACTCTGTGGCTGGACCCCTAAGGTGGTAGCCTGAATGCTCCAGGGCCGGACCCACACGGTGGTGGCCTGAGTGCCCCGGGGGATCGCCAATGCTCCATATAACCCCGGTGCTCCCTGTACTCCCAGTAACACCAGTGTTCCAAGTAACCCCAGTACTCACAGGGCTCCCAGTGTTCCCAGTAACACCAGCGCACCTAGTAACAACAGCACTCCCAGAAACCCCAGTGCACCCAATATCACCAGTGCTCCCAGTAACACCAGGGTGTTTAGTAAGACCGTGTTGCCCAGTAACCCCAGTGCTCCCAGTAACACCAGGACTCCCAGTAAAACCAATGTGCCCAGTAACGCCAGCGCTCCTAGTAACACCAGTGCTTCCAGTCTGGCGTCATCCCAGGGCACCCAGTAATACCAGTCTGCCCAGTATTACGAGGGCTCCCAGTAACACCAGTGCACCAAGTAACTCCAATGTACCCAGTAACACCAGTGGGCCAAAGAACATCAGTGCTCCCAGTGCTCGCCGTAGCACCAGTGCTCCCAGTGCTCCGGGAGCGATGCATCCCTACACAGAGGAAGGCAGGCAAACACGCCAGGAGGCCTGCACGGATGAACAAGGAGCTCCTGGATAAACTCAGGCACAAGAAGGAAGCCTAAAAGCTCTGCCTAAACCAGACTCTCTCTGTGTGCCCCATTGTACCGCAGCACTGCACTTGCAGTGTGTCACGGTTTAAAGCTGGGCCAGCTATTAACCAGGTGGCAGATGCTCTCTGTTAACCCTCTCCCCCCACTAAGGGAAAGGGAAAGGGAAAAGGGAGAGAGACTTATGGGTTGGAAAGTTAAAACAGTTTTAATAAACTATAATAATGAAAAAGAGTATAATAACAATAATAATAGAAATAACCAAATATATACAAATATGTACAAAACCAAGATCAAGAGCTTGGAAATCCTCCTCAGGCAGAGTTGCTCCCCCCAGTACAGGCAGAGGGGAAAAGGCAGTACCTCCCCCCAGCACAGACAGAGAGCAAAATGCAGTAGCTCCACTGCCATCACACCTGCAGGCTTTTAACTGGAGATTTGGCAAAGCTGGTACCAATCAGTGGGAGACAGGAGGGCCCCTCCCTCCTGGGCCCCACCTCCAGGAGGCAGTGGGTTAGTGATAAACGGGAAAGTGAGAATGACATGTATGGGATGGAATACCTTGCTGGTCAATCCTGGGTCACCTGCCCCGTCCACTACTCCCTGCAGGTACAACCCCCTTCGGCTCTTTACTCGTAAGCAGTGACCTTGGGTTCTCTAAGACTATTTGGCCTGGTTTGAGCCAAACCAGGACATTCCACCCCTTATTCCATACCATTCATGTCATACTCAGATCACCACTACCTTTTCATTTTCAAATATATATATACATATCACTAGTCTATGATTCATCTTTATGCAAAAAGTCCATCAAGTTCATTTGGTTCAGGATTGTGGGTTTGCATCTGGTTAGCAGTCTCTCAGCAGTCTTTCTGGCTAGCAGTCTCTCTTTTGTCATGGTTCGTGCCCACGGGTTGCAGGTTAAAGATGTCAGACTCGAGGAGGTTACTGGACGCCACTTGATGAAGCTAGCTCCGGTCGCATCACCACTGTCTTAACCTAAAAGACACTTATGCAGCAACAACATACAGTTCAAAATTAAGTAGTCTCACCCAGAATCAGATCACCTTCAGGGACACATCGGACTTCACCATCTTGCAACATCACCCACCAAGTACATCCAGGTCCCTGAGCAAAAGCAATCCCACGAATGGGTTTACCTTTGCCCGTTACAGGAAGAATCCAGACAGTTTTTCCCAATAGATTCCTTTCATGCACCACCGGGACTTTATCTCCTTCTACTGTATGTAGAAGGTCTGACTGAGCAGGGCCAGCTCGATTGATAGATCCCCTGGTGTTAACTAACCAGGTAGCCTCTGCCAGATGTTTATCCCAGTTTTTAAAGGTTCCACCCCCCATTGCTTTCAGGGTAGTTTTTAACAGCCCATTATACCGTTCAATTTTCCCAGAGGCTGGTGCATGATAGGGGATGTGATATACCCATTCAATGCCATGCTCTTTGGCCCAGTTGTCTGTGAGACTGTTTTTGAAATGAGTCCCATTGTCCGACTCAATTCTCTCTGGCGTGCCATGTCGCCACAAGATTTGCTTTTCGAGGCCCAGAATAGTGTTCCGGGCAGTGGCATGGGGCACAGAGTATGTTTCCAACCATCCGGTGGTCGCCTCCACCATGGTAAGCACATAGCGTTTACCCTGGCGGGTTTGAGGGAGTGTGATATAGTCAATTTGCCAGGCCTCCCCATATTTATATTTCAACCACCGCCCCCCATACCACAAAGGTTTTAACCGTTTGGCTTGCTTAATTGCGGCGCATGTTTCACAATCATGGATAACCTGTGCAATAGAGTCCATGGTTAAGTCCACCCCTCGGTCACGAGCCCATCTGTATGTTGCATCTCTTCCTTGATGACCTGAAGTGTCATGAGCCCACCGAGCTAAAAATAGTTCACCTTTGTGTTCCCAGTCCAAATCTATTTGGAACACTTTAGCAGCTTGATCCGCTTGTTGGTTGTTTCGATGTTCCTCAGTTGCCCGACTTTTAGGTACGTGAGCATCTACATGACGTGCCTTCACGACTAGTTTCTCTAGCCGAGCAGCAATATCTTGCCACAATTTAGCAGCCCAAATAGGTTTCCCTTTGCGCTGCCAGTTGCTTTGCTTCCACTGCTTTAACCACCCCCACAAGGCATTTGCCACCATCCATGAGTCAGTATAAAGATACAGCCTTGGCCACTTTTCTCGTTCAGCAATGTCTAAAGCCAGCTGGATGGCTTTTACTTCTGCAAATTGACTTGATTCACCTTGTCCTTCTGTGGCTTCTGTGACTCGTCGTATAGGACTCCATACAGCAGCTTTCCACTTCCGATGCTTTCCTACAAGACGGCAGGATCCATCGGTGAACAGCGCATACTGCTTCTCATCCTCTGGTAGTTCATTATATGGTGGGGCTTCTTCAGCACGTATCACCTCCTTTTCTGGTGGCATTCCGAAGTCTTTGCCTTCTGGCCAGTCCATGATTACTTCTAAGATTCCTGGGCGATTAGGGTTTCCTATTCGAGCCCTCTGCGTAATTAATGCAATCCATTTACTCCACGTCGCATCAGTTGCATGATGGGTAGTGGGAACCTTACCCTTGAACATCCAGCCTAGTACTGGTAGTCGAGGTGCTAGGAGAAGTTGTGCTTCAGTACCAATTACCTCTGAAGCAGCTCTAACTCCTTCATATGCTGCCAGTATCTCTTTTTCAGTTGGAGTGTAATTGGCCTCAGAGCCCTTGTATCCTCGACTCCAAAATCCTAGGGGTCGACCTCGAGTCTCCCCTGGCACTTTCTGCCAGAGGCTCCAGGTAGGACCATTGTCCCCAGCTGAGGTGTAGAGCACATTTTTAACATCTTGTCCCGTACGGACTGGTCCAAGGGCTACTGCATGCACAATCTCTTGTTTAATCTGTTCAAAAGCCTGTCGTTGTTCAGGGCCCCACTGAAAATCATTCTTCTTTCTGGTCACTTGATAAAGAGGGCGTACAATCTGGCTGTAATCTGGAATATGCATTCTCCAGAAACCCACAACACCTAAGAAGGCTTGTGTTTCCTTTTTGTTAGTTGGTGCGGACATTGCTGTTATTTTGTTGATCACCTCTATCGGGATCTGGCGACGCCCATCTTGCCATTTAATCCCTAAAAACTGGATCTCCCGGGCAGGTCCCTTGACCTTGCCCCTTTTTATGGCAAAACCAGCTTTCAGAAGAATTTGGATTATTTTCTCCCCTTTGTCAAAAACTTCTGCTGCTGTATCACCCCACACAATGATGTCATCAATGTATTGTAAATGTTCTGGAGCTCCACCCTTTTCTAGTGCAGTCTGGATCAGTCCATGGCAAATAGTAGGACTGTGTTTCCACCCCTGGGGCAGTCGATTCCAGGTGTACTGGATACCTCTCCAGGTAAAAGCAAACTGTGGCCTGCACTTTGGTGCCAAAGGAATAGAGAAAAATGCATTAGCAATGTCTATGGTGGCGTACCACTTGGCTGCCTTTGACTCCAGTTCGTATTGAAGTTCTAGCATGTCTGGCACAGCAGCACTCAGCGGTGGCGTAACTTCATTTAGGCCACGATAGTCCACAGTTAATCTCCATTCTCCATCAGACTTTCGCACTGGCCATATAGGACTATTAAAGGGTGAGCGAGTCTTGGTAATCACTCCTTGATTTTCTAATTGTCTAATCAGTTTATGAATGGGGATCAGGGAGTCTCGATTGGTGCGATATTGTCGTCGGTGCACCGTGGTAGTAGCAATTGGCACCTGTTGTTCTTCAACCTTCAGCAACCCCACAACAGAAGGATCTTCTGAGAGGCCAGGCAAGGTAGACAGCTGTTTAATGTCCTCAGTCTCTACAGCTGCTATACCAAAGGCCCATCTGTACCCTTTTGGGTCCTTAAAATACCCTCTCTTGAGGTAGTCTATGCCAAGGATGCACGGAGCATCTGGGCCAGTCACAATGGGGTGCTTTTTCCATTCATTTTTAGTTAGGCTCACTTCGGCCTCCAATACAGATAACACTTGAGATCCTCCTGTTACTCCTGAAATGCTGATAGATTCTGCCCCTTTATGATCCGATGGCATTAGGGTGCACTGTGCACCAGTGTCTACCAGGGCTCGATACCTTTGTGGTTTTAATGTGCCAGGCCATCGAATCCACACAGTCCAATAAATCCGGTTGTCCCTCTCCTCCACCTGGCTGGAGGCAGGGCCCCCCTAATTAAGAAATGGATTCATGCTGCTCACAGGGACTGGACCTTCATTTCTCCTATTCACACTTGGGAAAAAGTGATTTGAGGCCCATCTCCCCTGACTGGGGTCCTGCTCACTGGTAACTGGAGCAGCCATCCTCCTAGAAAAATTCTCTCTGGTATTTCTTTTAGCTTGCAACTCACGTACTCGTGCCTGTAGGGTACTGGTAGGTTGTCCATGCCATCTGCTCATGTCCTCCCCATAACCACGCAGGGCAAACCACAGGATACCTCGTGATGTGTTCCTTTTCCTTTGAGCTGGTCCTGTAGGAGAACGTTTTCTCTTAACAGCTGCAACGCGCGCCTGTGTAGGTAGAGAGTCAAGTTTATTCTCTATCCTGGACAGTTTGTCTGACAGTTGTTTAAATGAGTCCTTGTTTTCCTTAGTCATTTTTTCCACAGCCGAGATGCGTGCCTGCAGTGGGGAAGAAATACTATCTTCATACTGTCGCATACAGTTAGCCATTTCGCCCACAGTAGAACGTGCCATAGCATCTTCTCCCCATACTAATATTGACAATGTGTGGGTATATGTCGGTGGAGCATTCTTCACAACCTTCCGGAACATGGATCGGTTGCATTCCACTTCATCAGGATCTACAGGATCTACAATGTCCCGTGGGTGTCTATAAATGATCTCTTGCACAGCTAGTTCTCTAAGGTAGTTAATACCTTTTTCTATAGTGGTCCATTTGCTTAGGTGGCTCATAACATCATCTTTATAGGGATACCTGCTCTTTACAGCTGACAAGAGTCGCCTCCAGAGACTGATAGTGTTTGACTTTCTTGCGAGCGCCTTATCAATACCACCATCTCTGGACAGGGATCCCAGCTGTCTGGCTTCTCTGCCATCCAATTGCATGCTGTCTGCCCCATTGTCCCAGCATCGGAGCAACCAGGTAATAATAGGTTCACCGTCATAACGGCTGAAGTCTTTCCTTATATTTCTCAGGTCCTTCAGGGATAAGGAGTGGTAGGTTATCTCTACGTCTGAGTCCTCCTCTTGTGATAGTTCTGCTTTAGAAGGGCCTTTCTTCTGTGATGGGTCTGTTTTAAAAGGACGATCGAGGAAACCCCCATCTGTGTCAGGCCCTAACTCTGCCTGAGAAGGGCCCTCACCTGGGTCATATGATGGCTCTGCCTTAGAAGGCTCTGAGTCATCATCCTTCACTTCACGAGCTGATTTCTTTTGGTATTTCTTCCTGGTTACAGGAGCAATTGGCAGAGATTCGATAGATGCTGGGGTCTGAGTAGATGCAGTGGCTGTTGTGGGAGTGCTGAGAGTCTGAGTAGCTGCAGTGGCCATCTTGGGGGGTGTAGCAGCTGTGGTACAGGCTGCCAAGGTTTCAGTGGGTTGAGTGGCTGTAGCAGCAGTACACACTGTAGGATCTGAGGCTGTAGCGGCAGTACACACTGTAGGATCTGAGGTGGCTGCATAACACCTACAACTGTCCCTGCACCGATATTTAATCTTATCCCACATCAGAAACACATTCAGGACAACCAAAAATAAAAACATGCCACCTAGACAGCACCATCCTAATTTCGCAAAATCTAGTGGAATCAGCTTGGCAGAAAAGGAGAAGGTACTATTTCCCAAAGTAAAACTGGAAGTGTAATCATTAACAGAATCAGCTAAAGGACGCCTGGAGCGTGCAGATGAAGTTGCTGCTACTGATTCGCGATTAAAGCTGCCCATCATTGTGTCATAGAGATAAGAGATCGGAATATTAACTGCCCAGTTTATCACAGCATAAATCAGTATCAAACCCCATACCAAAACAATACATTTCCACCAGCGCCCACTGCTAAACTGCATGTAAACATTCATAAGAAGCAAGCAATAACACAGTGCCCACGGCAGGTAAGGCATCATTGCAATACTCAATTGTGAAAGAAACTCCATAAAAAGATGAGATAACACAGCATTCAAAAATGACATCACCATCTTCACTATCTGTTTTAACTTTCCAACCCCTTGTAAATCTCAAGGGAAGAAATCTGATATTCTCTCAGCTGAGCTCTCCGGGTCTCCTCCCACCAGAGCCAGGATTCAACTTATCAGAGCAACCTGTTGGAGCTTCTTTCGAGCCCCACGTTGGGCGCCAATAAATCTGTCACGGTTTAAAGCTGGGCCAGCTATTAACCAGGTGGCAGATGCTCTCTGTTAACCCTCTCCCCCCACTAAGGGAAAGGGAAAGGGAAAAGGGAGAGAGACTTATGGGTTGGAAAGTTAAAACAGTTTTAATAAACTATAATAATGAAAAAGAGTATAATAACAATAATAATAGAAATAACCAAATATATACAAATATGTACAAAACCAAGATCAAGAGCTTGGAAATCCTCCTCAGGCAGAGTTGCTCCCCCCAGTACAGGCAGAGGGGAAAAGGCAGTACCTCCCCCCAGCACAGACAGAGAGCAAAATGCAGTAGCTCCACTGCCATCACACCTGCAGGCTTTTAACTGGAGATTTGGCAAAGCTGGTACCAATCAGTGGGAGACAGGAGGGCCCCTCCCTCCTGGGCCCCACCTCCAGGAGGCAGTGGGTTAGTGATAAACGGGAAAGTGAGAATGACATGTATGGGATGGAATACCTTGCTGGTCAATCCTGGGTCACCTGCCCCGTCCACTACTCCCTGCAGGTACAACCCCCTTCGGCTCTTTACTCGTAAGCAGTGACCTTGGGTTCTCTAAGACTATTTGGCCTGGTTTGAGCCAAACCAGGACACAGTGATATTTCTTTCTCCTCATGACCACTCTCAACCTCCCAAGCTGCACTTTGTGGCATTTTTTTCTTTCTCATGCTGGTTCCAAACTTTCAGGAAAGCTCCACCATATTGGAAAAAAACCCTCAAGCACTCTCAGGCTAATCCTGCACTGCCTTGAGCCTCTGCGCCACTGGGCAAAGGGCCAAAGAAGCCCAGGTGTCTCAGCCTCTCCACACAGGGCATGTGCTTGAGGCTCCAAACCCCACCTTGGCAGACCTCCTCTGCCCACTCTCCAGGTCCTCCTCAGTCCTCTGAAATGGGGAGCTGATCACCAGGACAAACCCTTGTGCTGTGTTGAGGGGCATAATGATCCCCCTGAGCCAGGGGGCCATGCTCACCCTAATGCAGCCCTGTCTGCAGCTGGCCTGGTTCATACTGAGCACGCCCCGATGTCTCTTATGGCGTCCTGCCTAGTACTCAGCTCCTTCTCCTCAGGGTCACTCCTCAGCACTTCAGGTCCCAGCATGCTCTGATGCACAGGGTTGTTCTTTCCCCCGATGCAGGACTGGTCACTTCTCCTTGTAAAAGTTCAAGATGTTTCTCTTGGTCAGATCCCGGAGTTTCTCAAGGTCCCCCTGGACTGAAGCTCCATTTTGTCAGCTGGTAATGACTGTGTGCAGATGGCTCACCCTGGTTGTGGTGTCTCTCACAAGAGAACAGCATGAGAAGCTGCAGGGCACTGCAGACCCAGGTAGAAATTGCCCTGAACACAATCTCCAAAACACCAAAGGAGGGGACAAAGCAAGCAACAGCAGGGTCAGCGGAGAAAGGGTAAATGAGGGTTGGGCTGTTTGTATGCAAGGCTGTATTAGTGGAAAATGTAGACCTCTAAAGACACACAGACCTCCAGAAGCTGGTCTTAGACCCTCCGTCTATCTGGGAGCTGGCCCCAGGATCCCCTCATCCCCCCATTTCTCCCATGCACAGACAAACACACACATGAAATGTCTCTCTCCAGCACAGCAGCACAGAACCACTGAGGCTGGAAGGCAGCCAGCTTCCGCCTTCTCTGTGCTTCCTCTTCATGCTTGATATTTTTCAGGACCTCCTTTCTCATCCGTGACAGCCTCCTGACACCTTTTCTCAACTTTTTTGCATGTGGGCATGGACCATTCTGGAGCTTGAAGAGGAGATCCTGAGCCATCAAACACCTCTCTGCACCCCTCTGCTCTGCAGGGCCGTATCCAATGGAATTCTTCCAAGCAGGTTGCCTTGCAGGCCAAACCCTGCTCTCCTGAAGTCCTGCTCTTGGCCTTTTTCCCTTCTCTCAGGATCTGACACTCTACTTTCTCACCCCTGACTGTTACATCCCTGACCAGCTCTTCCTTGTTTGTAAGTATGAAGTCCCACAGGGCAGCTCATCTCAACGGCTCTTTCTTTTTTCACTCTGCTCCTGCCAGTGAGTAGGCTTGGGGGCAGTGAGGAAACTTGCTAAAACTCCAGTGTGAATAGGAATCAAATGGACGGTGACCTGTGGATAAGTTGACACCAGAGGTACCTCAATTGAGGAGGCGGTTGTCTTTCGATAAGCCCATGGCAGAACATGTACACCCCTGCAGGGACCATGATGAGTTGCCCACACCAGAGAAGGTGCACCTCTGAAGGACTGGGCCCTGTGGATAGACCCACACTGGAGTAGGAACAGACACCATGTTCCTTCTCTTCCCCAGACTGAAAGGTCCCAGTTCTCTCAAGGTACCCTCATACCAGAGATGCTCTTTGTGGCCTTTCACTGGACTCTCCACCAGGCAGAGGCTCCACCTGGGATGGGATAACCCTGGTTATACATAAAAACTGGCAGATGAGAGGCTGGAGAGCATCCCCACAGAAAGAGATCTGGGAGTTTGGGTTGATGGCAAGTTGGAGTCAACAGCGTGTCATGGCAGCCAAAAGGGCCAGCTGTGTCCAGGGGTGCATCCAGCACAGCATAGCTAACCGGTTGAGACAGGTGATTGTCCCACTTTATGCTGCACTGGGGCAACCCCACCTCAAGTACTGTGTGCAGTTTTGGACACCTCAATAGGACATCAAAGAAGGACATCAAACTATGAGAGTATGTCCAGAGGAGGGCGATCAAGATGGTGAAAGGCTTCAAGGGCAAGACTTACGAGGAGTGGCTGAGGTCACTTGGTTTGTTCAGCTGGGAGAAGAGAAGGCTGAGGGGTGACCTCAATGCACTCTACAGCTTCCTCAAGGTGGGCAGCAGAGGGGGAGGTGCTGATCTCCTCTCTGTGGTGACCAGCAACAGGACATGAGGAACTGGAATGAGGCTGCGTCAGAGGAACTTCAGATTGGACATTCAGAAAAGGTTCTTCACTGAGAGGGCAGTCAGTGACTAGAACAGGCTCCCCGTAGAAGTGGTTACAGCACCAAGCCTGTCAGAGTTCAAAGAGCATCTGGACAACACTCTTAGTCTTATGGTTTATTTTTAGGTAGTCCTGTGAGGAGCAGGGAGTTGGACTCGATCCTAATGGGTCCCTTCCAACTTGAGCTATTCTATGATTCGATGATGCCGGGTGCTATTGAAAGGCACTTAAAGGACAATGTAAACATCAGACACAGTTAACATGAGTTCACAAAGGGAAAGTCCTGTTCAACCATTTTGGGATACTCCATGATTCTGTGATTCTATGATTTGTTCCTCGTTCTTCATATTCCTCTCAGCTTGCCAGCTGCTGCTGTTTTGAGTTTCGGGTAGTTAAAGGTTTTCCTGTCTTGCAACAGTCTAATTGTCTCCTAAGCCAGCTCTTTCATTATGATTCTATCTATCTTTTTTTTTTTTTATCTACCTATCTAAAACACTTCTCATAAGATTATCCCTTGTAGAAAGATGACCTCATTAAAGGCAGCTTGTACTCAGCATGTGGTTACAGAGTCTGTTTTATTGTTTATGAAATATCTCATGATTTAGTTTTCTTTCCTTACAAATAGGAAGATTTCTCCTGTGCCTGTGTGCAGCCAGTTCTCCAAGGAGAGCAGGTGGGAAATGATGCAAAAGACCTGTAACATCCAGCTGCAGACTTCAGTGGAGAAGTCTGATGCAAGGAACAGTGACCTAAGTCCCAGGTGGCCAATGACAGAAATAGTGAGGTTGGGTAGATGAGGAGCAAATTTGCCCATACAGTGTCAGACCTCAAGGGACCCTTTTCCTAGCTCTCCAGAGCTCCTGAGGAGACACTCTGGATCAATACCACTTGGAGAATGCTTCTACCACCTCTACTTTAAAATGAAAAGTAATAAAAAATACACTTTAAAATAAAAAACCTCATTTTTATTAGCTGCACTTTGAAATCTTCCTCCTTAACTACACTATGAAGCCTCTCTAATCAGCTGTACAAGTCTTGAAGACTTGAAGAAAATTACAGGAAGAGAAACAGTTCGATAGGGCTTTCTGTATTTTAATGAGCCCCATGGTGTATTGGGTGCTGAGTCCCTGAACCTCAGGTACTGAGAGAAGATTGAAGAAACTGCTCAAGAAGGCAGAAGCAAAACTCAAAGTACCTGAAAGTATTAATGGGCCCCACTGGGGGCCATTACTGACAAAGCCTCCCCAAGGACTCGTTAGAGCAGATAATTGGAGGCTGTGATTGCAGGTAGGCAAAGGCCCTGTGCAGGTGGCCTTAATGCTGAGAAAACCCTTTGGTTTGTTTGATGAAGCAGAAAGGCCAAGTCCTGGCCCTCCAGGTCCTGGGAAGGCAGCTCCTGTCCCTCACACATGGCTCAGGGCTCTTCCTAGGGGTAGTGGGATGTGAAGGTGAGCAGTGAGAAGCTTAGGAAAAAAATCTATGACACCTCCTGACCTCCTCAAGCAGGGGAAACAAAGTCCAGAGCCTCAAAAGAAAATTTCTCCTGGTAGGCCTCAATGGTAAAGGCAACAGCCATGACCAAGGGGACAAAGCCCTCATTCCTGTGGAGCCTTTTAGTCTTGCCAGAGCCCTTGTCCATCTCTCCTGCAGGCTGTCCTACACTGTCCCATGCCTGCACCTCTTTCCCTCCAGGCTGCAGACACCCATCTTGCTTTCCCACCTAGCTCTCACCCCAGCATTTCTATACCTTCAGTGGTGTCTCTCCATTCTTGCTGCCTGTTCCTTGAAACACAAAGCCATGTGCTGATCCAGACTCCCTCTGGGTGACCTCTTGCACCACCAGGCTACCCTTTGAGTGGGATTTCTTTTCCCTCACCTCCAGTCTGAACCTTCCAAGATGCACTTTGTGGAGGTTTCCTTCTCTTCCCACTGCTAAGAAAAGCTCCGTCATCTCTGAAACCACCCTTCAAGGTGGTGCAGGCTACTACTGTAGTGCCCTGAGCCTCCACTTCACCAGGCTAAAGAAGCCCAGGGCCCTCAGGCTCTCCACACAAACCCCAATGGCCATCCTGACTGATCTCCACTGGAGCCTACCAGTTCCTCCCATTCCTCCAGACCTGGGAGCCCCACACCCAGACACACTAGTCCAGATATCACCACACCAGTGCTGAGTCAAGAGGGATGATAACTCCGTTGTCTGGGTGGCCACACTCCTCCTCATGCAGCCCTGTATGCTGTTGGCCTTATTAACTTTGAGCACACACCACTCACTGCTATGGCATCCCTTGTAATGCCCAGGCCCTTCTCCTCAGGGTCACTCCTGAGCTGTTCAGGTCCCAGACTGCCTTCACATCTGCGGTTATTTTACCTCCAAAAAAGGACTTGCAACTTCACAGAATCACAGAATCACAGAATGTTAGGGATTGGAAGGGACCTCAAAAGATCATCTACTCCAATCCCCCTGCCGGGGCAGGATTGCCTAGACCATATCACACAGGAACGCGTCCAGGCGGGTTTTGAATGTCTCCAGAGAAGGAGACCCACAACCTCTCTGGGCAGCCTGTTCCAGTGTTCAGTCACCCTCACCGTAAAGAAGTTTTTCCTCATATTTAAGTGGAACCTCCTGTGTTCCAGCTTGCACCCATTGCCCCTTGTCCTGTCAAGGGATGTCACTGAGAAGAGCCTGGCTCCATCCTCTTGACACTTGCCCTTTACATATTTATAAACATTAATGAGGTCACCCCTCAGTCTCCTCTTCTCTAAGCTAAAGAGACCCAGCTCCCTCAGCCTCTCCTCATAAGGGAGATGTTCCACCCCCTTAATCATCTTCGTGGCTCTGCGCTGGACTCTCTCTAGCAGTTCCCTGTCCTTCTTGAACCGAGGGGCCCAGAACTGGACACAATACTCCAGATGCGGCCTCACCAGGGCAGAGTAGAGGGGGAGGAGAACCTCTCTCGACCTGCTGACCACACCCCTTCTAATACACCCCAGGATGCCATTGGCCTTCTTGGCCACAAGGGCACACTGCTGGCTCATGCTCATCCTGCTGTCCACTAGGACCCCCAGGTCCCTTTCCCCTACGCTGGTCTCCAACAGCTCTGCCCCCAACTTGTACTGGTACATGGGGTTGTTCTTGCCCAGATGCAGGACTTTACACTTGCCCTTGTTATAATTCATTAAATTTCTCCCCGCCCAACTCTCCAGCCTGTCCAGGTCTCTCTGAATGGCTGCGCAGCCTTCCGTTGTGTCAGCCACTCCTCCCAGTTTTGTGTCATCAGCGAACCTGCTGACAGCGCTCTCTAATCCCTCATCCAAGTCATTAATGAATACATTGAATAGAACTGGTCCCAGTACCGACCCTTGCGGGACTCCGCTAGACACAGGCCTCCAACTGGACTTTGTCCCATTGACCACCACTTTCTGGCTTCTTTCCTTCAGCCAGTTCACAATCCACCTCACTACCCGATCATCCAGACCACACTTCCCCAGTTTAGCTGCGAGGATGCTGTGGGAGACCGTGTCAAACGCTTTACTGAAATCGAGATAGACCACATCCACAGCTTTACCATCATCTATCCACCGGGTAACATCCTCATAAAAGGCTATCAAGTTGGTTGAGCAAGACTTCCCGTTGGTGAAGCCATGCTGAGTGCCCCTAATGATCCCCCTGTCCTTGATGTGCCTAGAGACAGCACCAAGAACAAGTTGCTCCATCACCTTTCCGGGGATGGAGGTGAGGCTGACCGGTCTATAGTTACCCGGGTCCTCCTTCTTGCCCTTTTTGAAGACTGGAGTGACATTCGCTTTCCTCCAGTCCTCAGGCACCTCTCCCGTTGCTCCCTTTACTTCTCCTTGTAAAGCTTCATGAGGCTTCTATTGCCAAATCAGAGACTTTCTCAAGATGCCCCTGGAGAGAAGCTCTATTTTGACAGCTGTTAATGTGTTTGTACAGATGGCCCAACAAAGTTGTGGTGCCTCTGATTAGATAACAGCATGGGGAATTGTAGGACACTAGAGATAATAGAAGGAGGTACTAGTTTAATGATATTACTGACCAAGGTAGGAATTCTCATGGAGACAAGCTCAGAAACCTCAAATGAAGGTACCAAAACCCCAAATGAAGGTACCAAAACCCCAAATGAGGTTACCAAAAAACCCCAAAAAAGGGCAAGGGAGGACAGGGGACAGAGAGGGGGGCTGTTTGCACAGGGTGGTACAAAGATGGTCAATGGGAAGAAATTGTGAGTGGGAAAAGAGGAAAAAAAGGAAAGAAAAGGTGAAGCAAAGGAAATTATCAGAGCCATTGGGGGCTACCTGCCAAGCAGCCCTGCATGTGAGCTACAATGCCTGGAGTCATTAGGGGCAGTCAATATGGCTTCACCAACGGGAAGTCATGCTCAACCAACTTGATAGCCTTTTATGAGGATGTTACCCGGTGGATAGATGATGGTAAAGCTGTGGATGTGGTCTATCTTGATTTCAGTAAAGCGTTTGACACGGTCTCCCACAGCATCCTCGCAGCTAAACTGAGGAAGTGTGGTCTGGATGATCGGGTAGTGAGGTGGATTGTGAACTGGCTGAAGGAAAGAAGCCAGAAAGTGGTGGTCAATGGGACAGAGTCCAGTTGGAGGCCTGTGTCTAGCGGAGTTCCTCAAGGGTCGGTACTGGGACCAGTTCTATTCAATATATTCATGAATGACTTGGATGAGGGAATAGAGTGCACTGTCAGCAAGTTCGCTGATGACACCAAACTGGGAGGAGTGGCTGACACAACGGAAGGCTGCGCAGCCATTCAGAGAGACCTGGACAGGCTGGAGAGTTGGGCGGGGAGAAATTTAATGAAATATAACAAGGGCAAGTGTAAAGTCCTGCATCTGGGCAAGAACAATCCCATGTATGAGTACAAGTTGGGGGCAGAGCTGTTGGAGACCAGCGTAGGGGAAAGGGACCTGGGGGTCCTAGTGGACAGCAGGATGAGCATGAGCTAGCAGTGTGCCCTTGTGGCCAAGAAGGCCAATGGCATCCTGGGCTGTATTAGAAGGGGTGTGGTTAGCAGGTCAAGAGAGGTTCTCCTCCCCCTCTACTCTGCCCTGGTGAGGCCGCATCTGGAGTATTGTGTCCAGTTCTGGGCCCCTCAGTTCAAGAAGGACAGGGAACTGCTAGAGAGAGTCCAGCGCAGAGCCACGAAGATGATTAAGGGGGTGGAACATCTCCCTTATGAGGAGAGGCTGAGGGAGCTGGGTCTCTTTAGCTTAGAGGAGACTGAGGGGTGACCTCATTAATGTTTATAAATATGTAAAGGGCAAGTGTCAAGAGGATGGAGTCAGGCTCTTCTCAGTGACATCCCTTGACAGGACAAGGGGCAATGGGTGCAAGCTGGAACACAGGAGGTTCCACTTAAATATGAGGAAAAACTTCTTTACGGTGAGGGTGACTGAACACTGGAACAGGCTGCCCAGAGAGGTTGTGGAGTCTCCTTCTCTGGAGACATTCAAAACCTGCCTGGAGGCGTTCCTGTGTGATATGGTCTAGGCAATCCTGCCCCGGCAGGGGGATTGGACTAGATGATCTTTCGAGGTCCCTTCCAATCTCTAACATTCTGTGATTCTGTGATTCTGTGAAGTCCAGCCTGGTTGAACAGGGATCTTTCTCAGGAACTTAGGGAAAAAAAGAAGGCTTATGATCTTTGGAAAAAGGGGCAGGCAACTCAGGAAGAGCACAAGGATGCTGTTAGGTCATGTAGAAGGAAAACTAGAAAGGCGAAAGCTCGACTAGAACTCAATCTGGCCAGTGCATTAAAAGATAATAAAAAGTGTTTTTATAAATACATAAACAACAAAAGGAGATCAAGGGAATATCTCCATTCCTTATTGGATGCGGGGGAACATTGTGATCAGGGATGAGGAAATGGCTGAGGTGCTTAATGCTTTTTTTGCCTCAGTCTTTCACAGTAAGACTGGTTATCTTCAGGGCAACTGCCCCCCTGAGCCAGTAGACAGGGACAGGGAGCAGAATAGACCCCCTATAATGAAGGAGAAAGTAATTAGTGACCTGTTGTGCCACTTGGACACTCACAAGTCTATTGGACCGGACGGTGTCCACCCAAGGGTACTGAGGGACCTGGCGGAAGAGGTTTCTAAGCCACTCTCCATTCTTTATTATCAGTCCTGACTAACCGGGGAGGTCCCAGATGACTGGAGGCTGGCCAGTGTAACGCCCATCCACGAGAAGGACCAGAAGGAGGATCCCGGGAACTACAGGCCTGTCAGACTGACCTTGGTGCCTGGCAACGTCATGGAACAGAAAATCTTGAGTGCAATTACACAGCACCTAGAGGAAAATCAGGGGATCAGGCCCAGTCAGCACGGGTTTAGAAAGGGCAGGTCCTGCCTGACCAACCTGATCTCTTTTTATGACCAGGTGACCTGTCTAGTGGATGAGGGAAAGGCTGTGGATGTAGTATCCTTGGACTTCAGCAAAGCCTTTGATACTGTCTGCCACAGCATTCTCCCATGGCTTGGACAGGTGCACTCTTTGCTGGGTTAAGAACTGGCTGGATGGCCAGGCCCAGAGAGTGGTGGTGAATGGTACCTCATCCAGTTGGCGTCCGGTCACTAGTGGTGTCCCCCAGGGCTCAGTACTGGGCCCAGTCCTGTTTAACATCTTTATCAACGATCTGGATGAGGGTATCGAGTGCACCCTCAGTAAATTCGTGGGCGACACCAAGTTGGGTGGGAGTGTTGATCTGCCAGAGGGTAGGAAGCCTCTGCAGAGGGATCTGGACAGGTTAGATAGATGGACCAAGACCAATGGCATGAAGTTCAACAAGGCCAAGTGCTGGGTCCTACATTTTGGCCATAACAACGCCATACAGCGCTACAGGCTGAAGGAAGAGTGGTTGGAAAGCGGCCTGGTGGAAAAGGACTTGGGGGCATTGGTGGACAGCCAGCTGAACGTGAGCCAACAGTGTGCCCAGATGGCTAAGAAGGCCAACAGCATCTGGACTTGTATCAGGAATAGTGTGGCCAGCAGAGCTAGGGAAGTAATTGTCTCCCTGTACTCGGCACTGGTGAGGCTGCACCTTGAGTACCGTGTCCAGTTCTGGGCCTCTCACTTCAAGAAAGACACTGAGGTGCTGGAGCAAGTCCAGAGGAGGGCAACAAAGCTGGTGAGGGATCTGGAGGGTCTGACCTATGAGGAGCAGTTGGGGAAGCTGGGATTGTTTAACCTGGAGAAAAGGAGGCTGAGGGGAGACCTTATCACTTTCTACAACTACCTGAAAGGAGGTTGTAGTGGGGTGGGGGTCGGCCTCTTCTCCCAGGCAACTACCAACAAGACTAGAGGACATCATAGTCTCAAGATCCACCAGGGGAGGTTCAGGTTAGGCATGAGGAAAAATTTCTTCACTGAAAGGGTTATTAGGCATTGGGATGGGCTACCCAGGGAAGTGGTGGAGTCACCATCCCTACCAGTAAACCAGTGCTACTAGTAAACCCAATCCCCCCTGTAACACCAGCGCTCCAAATACCACCAGGATGCCCAGTAACGCCAGTGCTCCCAGTGCTCCCAGTAACACCACTACTCCCAATAACTCCAGGGCACCCAGAAGCACCAGTGCTCCCAATAACCCCAGTGCTCCCAGTAACACCAGTACTCCCAGTAAAACCAATATGCCCAGTAACCCCAGCGCACCTAGTAACACGAGGGCTCCCAGTAACCCCAGTGTGCCAAGTAACTCCAGGGCACCCAGTAACTCCATGAGCCCAGCAACAACAATGCTCCCATCTCTCCCAGTTACAACAGTGTTCCCAGTTACACCAGGGCTCCCAGTGTTACCAGTAAAACCAGTCATCCCTGTAACATCAGTGTGCCCAGTAACACCAGGATGCCCAGTAATGCCAGTGCTCCCAGCAACACCAGCGCACCCAGTAACACCAGTGCTCCCAGTAACCCAAGTGCTCCCAATAACACCAATGATCTCAGTAACACCAGGGTGCCCAGTAACACTGTGGCGCCCAGTAACCACAGTGCACCTGGTAACACCAGGGCTCCCACTAAAACCAATTCTCCCAGTATGCCCAGAAACCCCAGTGTTCCCAGTAACACCTCTGCACCCAGTTACACCAGGGCTCCCAGTAACACAAGTGCTCTCAGTCTGAGCAGTAACTTCAGGGCTCCCAGTAACCCCAGTCTGCCCAGTAACCCCTGTGCAGTCTGTAACCCAGGCACTCCCAGTAACACCGATGTGCCCAGTAACACCAGGGCTCCCCGTAAACCCAGTGCGCCAAGTAACTCCAGGGCACCCAGTAACACCAGTGGGCCCAGCAACACCAGTGCTCCCAGCACGCCCTGTTACAACAATTCTCCCAGAAACAGCAGGGCTCTCAGTGCTCCCAGTCTGGCTTATCCCCAGGGCTCCCAGTAACACCAGGGCGCCCAGTAACACCAGGGCGCCCAGTATCCTCTATAACCACAGTGCTCCTTGTAACCCCAGTGCACCCAGTAACCCCAGTGCGCCCAATAACACCAGGCCTCCCAGTAACACCAGGAGTTCCAGTAACTCCAGGGTGCCCAGAAGGACCAGGGGTCCCAGTACCACCAGTGTGCTGTGCTCCCAGTAAGCCCAGCGCACCCAGTGTGCCCAATAAACCCAGGGATCCCAGAAACACCAGTGCTCCCAGTCTGCTCTGTAACCCCAGTGCTCCCAGTAACCTTAGGGTACCCAGCAACCCCATGGCACCAAGTAACCCCCGGGCACCAAGTAACTCCCACGTGCCCAGTAACTTTAGCATTCTCAGTAACACCAGGGCTACCAGTAACACCAGTGCTACCAGGGCTCCCAGTAAGACCAGTGCTCACAGACTGCCCAGTAACCCCACTGCTCCCAGTAACACCAAGGCTCCCACTGAAACCAATGTGCCCAGTAACCCCAGTGCTCATAATAGCGCCAGTGCTCCCAGTGTGGTAGTAACACCATGGCTCCCAGTAACACCAGGACGCCCAGTAACACCAGCACTCCCAGTAACACTGGTTCTCCCAGTAATACCAGTGCTACCAGTAACCCCAATGCTCCCAGTAACACCAGTACACCCAGTAACACGAGCGCTCCCAGTAACCCCAGTGTGCCAAGTAACTCCAGGGCACCCAGTAACACCAAGGGGCCCAGAAACAGCAGTGCTCCCATCTCGCCCAGTTACAACAGTGCTCCCAGCAACAGCAGGGCTCCCAGTAACACCAGTGCTCCCAGTCTGGCATAACCCTGTTAAGACCTGGTCGCAACTAGTTCATAAGTCCCTTGGAGTAAATTAAGGTGAAACGACACCAAATAACTGGTATGAAATTAAGAACAATTTATTAACACAGGGAAAGTTGCATGGCTGTAAGTGTCTTGGGTTCCTAAAGGCATCGAGAAAAGAGAGAGAAGGAAAAGGGAAAAGAGAGAGAGAAGATATAGACTATGAGAGAGGAAAAGAGAGATCAGCGCCCTTGGATCCAGCGATGTAAGTTGTCTGTAGAGTTGGTAAGTTGCTTGCAGAGTTGCTCCGCCGGTAAATCAGTTGCAGGATCAGTCCTCAGGTCAGGATCGGTCCCCAGGTGGTGGGCAGGAGTGCGCACCAGCATCCCAAGCGAGAAGGTCTAAATACTTTAGGTCATTTGCATGCGAGATAGGAGAGGGTGGTAACATCCCTCTTGTCTCCCCATCTCTGCTCACTTCTCATGCTAATTGGGACGTCTGCGCTTTGTAGTCTTAGATTGTTCTCGAAATGAGTTGGTGGTCCCCCAAGGGGTGTCTGGTGGTCGTGATCCCCCCTACTTGCAGTGTCAGCTGTATGACCCCGCTCTGCGCAAGCGTGGTTGGTGCCTTCATGTTGCAAAGTTGTTGCACATGTAGGCTGGCCCCAAGGAAAGGATACCATTCTGTCTCCGCAGGACTTCTCTCTTCCTCCAGCCACAGCTGTAAATCACATCAATCAAGGCACAGCAAAGGCATTCTTCTGCTCCCAAGGCCCTTATCTCTTGCCAGCCTTGCAGGCCTTTGTAGCACCCATCCCCTCCTCCAGCCAGAGTTGTCAAACAAGTTGTTTAAGGCATACAAACTCTATCCGTCACACCACCCCGTGACTTAAACACTTGTTTGTATGTCCCCTAAGTCACCTGGGTTGGTTGGTAGCTCCAGGTCTTCATCGATAGTGGTGATTTTTACATAGCGGACAGAGGGAGAGGAAAGAGATGAGACAGAAGACAGTGATGGAGTGATCATACATCTCACAACAGCCATGTCTAGCATCCTCAAGACAATCCCAATCAATAAAGTGATTCCAAATTGTGTAACCATTTTCCCCACCCCGTGAGTCCCAGAGATTTTAATATGGATGCGATCCAGGACCCAGGAGCCAGTCCATCAAACCAGTCTTTTGGTTGCATTGATTCGAATAATTCAGCCGTTTGGCCCGCAACCTCCTTCATCTTTTCTCGGGCTTCGTCTATAGAAGTAGAGGCGTTGTGGATCGTAACACAACATTCTCCTTCAACAATAACATGTTTAGTGCTAACATGTTTTGAAGGGTCATTTTAGAGACTTGTACTTGCTGATTCAAATCTCCAAAAGCATATCTGGTCCAATTGCTTAGGACATGTACCTGCTGGGTCATGTTTTTCAAAACAAATTGATGCCTCTTGAGGGTCTGTAAAATTTAAAATGGTTATTTGAGGTACAGGAGATATATTGCAGGCAGGGTCCTGGTTGCTCCAGCCCTTGGAGGGGTATCCCCAGCAAGTACATATGCCTTGAATTAAGGTTCTTGTTCTTGCCCCCACACACACATTCTGACAAAGCCTTGTATTAAGCATTAAAATTGTTTTCTCCACAATCTACATAACTGATTAACTAGATTAACAAGATACATAAGTTCCCTCCCCAAAACACCTCGTGCAATAACGATAAATGAATGTTATAAAGATACATAAACAAATGATTACATAAGTGATTAATAGGTCTAATATCAGCATTCATTTAACATTCTGTCATCTGGTCCTTTTCCTCTGGGTAGTTCCTGGAAGAGAAAAGAGAACAGGACTCGGCCTAATACAGAGCCGGTTGTTAAAAAGAAGGAACAATCCACCGAGTATTGATCTTGTGCTCTTTGCCATGGGCATCAGTGGCCATCCCTGCATACATGTTTAATGGAGTTCTCAATGTTAGGGGGACTTCCCCTGTAGTGGGGAGTTCCACCAGGACTTGTTGCCCTGGGTAATGTGAAGGTTTGGTTGGATCTTTTCCTTCCTGCTTTCCTGGAAGAATAGAGGGTGGTACTGGGCAAAAGGCTGTAAGCCTTGGGCACCCATTTACCCCCCATCTGCTGTTTACTTTATTTACCGCATCAGGTAGCCGCAGAAGCCATCCAACATCATGTGGTCTGAGGTATCGTTTAATCAGGCCATTGGTTCTTTCTACTGTGCCATTCGATTGTGGATAGTAAGGGGTGTGGAAAAGCCATTTAATTCCTTCTTGGGTGGCCCAGTCCTGGACCACCCCGGCAGTGAAGTGGCTGCCATTGTCAGACTGGATAGAATGGGGTTTAGGGAGGCAACTATACCACAGCTGAAGTCCTTTCACTGTATTTTCTCCTGTGGCTCACGACACTGCAGTGGCTTGGGTCAGGCCCAAAATCACCTCCACCCCAACCAAGACATATTGTGTTCCCTCTGATTTCCTGAAAGGCCCTACATAGTTTACCTCCCATGTTTCCCAAAAGCCTCTGCCCTCCCATAGATAGAGGGGGAGTTCTTGTAGTGGATGTCGTTCTAACCGGATTCTACACTGACCACAGGCAGAAACGATAGCATTGCATGATTCCTGAGTAACAGGCCAGCCTCTGCTGCCAGCTTCCTTAAATAGATCTTTGCTCCCGGAGTGGCCCCTCTCTTCACGTGCAACCATTCTAACAGTCGATCCCATTTTTCTCCTTCTCTCATCACTGTCACTTTAGCTAATCGGGTCAGTGAGTCTACTTGATTGTTCAAAAGATGGGCTGGGTGGTTTCCCCTCTGATGTGCCGCAACCCATCCCACTAAAAAGCATCCCTGCTTGGAGATATTCAGGATCTCTTCCCACTTTTCTCTTTACCACACTGGTACTCGATTAACTTCCCACTCATTCTGCTCCTAGAAAGGAAGCCATTCAGTACATCCCTTGAACACAGCGTAAGAGTCCGTGTAATTATACACCCTCTCTCCTGTGTCTGCCTCCCTGATAAACACGCTCCACACTGCTATCAGTTCCCCCATCTGGGCACTTCCTTCCTCTTCTGTTGTCACCCAAGCTCCCGAGTCAACATTTAGTGCTACCGCTCGGTACTTCCAGATTTTCCCCTCCCGCTTGGAGGATGCATCAGTGAACCACACGTTTTTTAACTGGGTTTCAAAAGGAGGTGTGGGTTTTATATAAGACGGAGGGGGGGGTTGATCTGGCTGAGTAGGAGGTGGTTCTTGCATTTGGAGCAACCTGATAGCCTTTTATGAGGACATAACCCGGTGGATAGATGATGGTAAAGCAGTGGATGTGGTCTATCTCGATTTCAGTAAAGCGTTTGACACGGTCTCCCACAGCATCCTCACAGCTAAACTGAGGAAGTGTGGTCTGGATGATCGGGTGGTGAGGTGGGTTGTGAACTGGCTGAAGGAAAGAAGCCTCTTTGGAGGTGGTCAATGGGACAGAGTCCAGTTGGAGGCCTGCTCTGCTTTCTTCTACCTCCCCCCTCCTCTTTCCCCTTCTTCTCAACACTTGCTATCCCTGGAGCGACTTGCCACCACTCTGCGGGCTAAGTGTAATTTTGTGTGTTCTGTACTAGCATTGATATTGGTTCCTTATTTTATTAAAACTGTTTAAATTTTAACCCGTGAATCTCCCTCCTTTTCCCAATTCCCCTTCTCGGTCGGGGAGGGGACACTGGGTGATAGAACAACTGCTTATTGTTTAGCCCCAGGTGTGGGCTAAATGAAGATAAGGTTGAGTATTGATTTTGAGGAAGCAGAAGAAGGAGGTTGTGCTGTTCAGTGTTGGGATATGGAGCTAAATAGAGGATTGAAGTGAGTCTGGGGGCTGCAACATCTTGGGTGACTGAGGAGCACTAGCAGGGCTTTGGAAGAAGATGAACAGGTTGTGGGAAACTCACAGGCATTGACAAAAATCGCAGAAAACGAGAGCTTTGTGTTTGAAGAAATGGTCAGTGAGGACAGAAAGTCATCAGGAAAGCTTGGGACATCATGGGGTCAGAGTGAGGTGAGGAAGCAGGGTGTTTAAAATCTGCAGAGAATGAGACACATGGTTAGGGCATGGTAGGGCAGCCTGTTGTGGGGATGGCCCCTTTGTGGGGGCTGGGATCCCACAACAGAACTGAAATCCTTGTCATTTCGGCTATGGCTACTGTCTCTTCCACTGAGGCCCCTGAGAGGATGCCAGTTCCTTACAGCCCCAGCACTTTATTGCCTCCTCACCCTCCCTCCATAGAGCCTGGGAGGAGTCCTACCCCTGCCCTGCACTCAGCACCTCACACCCTCACATCTCACTGCCCCCAGGAAGAGCCCTGAACATCCGAAGGAAAGGATCCCCATTCCTAGGGGCTGGGGGGTCAGCAATTGAACATCCTGCTTGATGAAACACATCAAGGGCTTTCACAGCAACCTCCACATTTGATTTCCCACCTGTTACCAGTGCCTCTGACTTCCTGCTTCACCAGCCCCCAGGGGTGGTCCCTTTTCTGGTCATTCCCTCCATGGCCTCTTCAGTGATGCCCCTCAGTGGGGCTCACTAACACCCCCAGAAACTTGGAGGTTTACTGCTGACTTTTCCTTCTCTAGAGGCCCGTTCAAGCTTTTTTCAGGCTCTGCAGTTCAGGAACTCGGCACTCGAGGGCTCATTAACATGCAAAATCACCAACAAGCCAAGTCTTGGGCGTAACTGTGCTAATTCCTCAGTTCTTATCTGGTTTCTTTAAGAGGTTTAAGGATTGTAGTCAAAGTGAAAAGTTTTCAAAAATATCAGTAAGAAACAATTTCTTCTTTTTCCACTTCTTTCTGTTTTTTTCTGCTTACACATTAAGTGATACCAGCAAACTAATTGGTATTGACCCTGAGCATCTCCTGTTGGACTCTGAATATGTAGGGAAGACCAGACCCTGTATGTCACACACTAGACGAGCAGTCTTTGTCCCAACCACTTGGCAGTTCAGCCACCCCTATTTCAGGGTCACAACAGCCGAGGCTTACACTGACCTTCAGTTCCCTGGCCAGCTCTTGCTTGCTTGCAAGTATCAGATCCAGATTTGCATTACCCTTGCTGGCCCATCTGGCAGCTGTGCTAAGAAGCTCTCCCAAGACACTCCAGAAACTGCCTGGACTGTTTGTGTCCTGCTGTGTTGCCTTTCCAGAAAGTGCCAGAGTCTTCCTTGGGGTGCTTAGAGAAGTCTATGCCCACTTTTTCACCCTGATTGTGGGTTCCTTATGTCCCATCACAATTTTAACTTTCTTGGCCTCTCCTCTGATCCTCACCCACAAGGGCTCACCCAACTTGTCACCTGTCCCACAAAGGAACTCCATACCTCCAAGCAGCTTCCTCATTTTGAGGGAACCCCACTACTAACCCTTCCAGCCTGTCTCTCCTGAGAAGCCTGTACCCATCCATTGCATCACCCCAAACTGTGTGACCTGTCCCATCACACCATGGCAGTTTCTCCATCAATGTCAAAAAGCACAGGCTCCAGGTCAACTTGTGTGTGCCCCAGGCTGAGGACATCAGTGCACACCTGGGCTGTAGCACATCAGGTGTGCCTCCAGGCAAAGCTCTGACTTGGCTTAGGGAAACAAGGTACCAATTGTCCAAGCCCCTGTGAGTGCAAAGAGTGGTTGGCAGATGGAAACATAAAGCTGAAATTGGATGCCAAGAGAGTGAGCAAACCCTGCTGTCCCCATGGCCAGAGAGAAACAGGGCTGGGAAGGGCAGCCCTGGAAAGAAACCAGTCTACTTCAGTGGTGTCTCTGCTGCCTCTGAGGGCCTTTGGCAGAGGTGAAGCTGATCTCCAGGAATGACAAGGTGCTACTGACAGGCCCACTGTGAAAAAAGTTTCTCTCTTCCTTGACTGTGTTATCAAGGGGGTGAGTAAATGTTGGTGGAGAGAAAAACCATCAGTTTGATAATTCAGGCAAACAAGCGGAGATCCTGGTGAGATGTGCCTCGTGTTCCTGGCCTGCCCTACATCTACTGGATAGAGAAGAGATAGACATTACCACACTGCAGTGATGGTAACCAGTTTCTTGCACAAAGGCACCGAATCTGTCTGCAATGCTGTCTGGGGTGTCTGTCACACACTTGCTCTGAATGGGGATGGCTTTCCTGTGCTGTACCTGCCAGCTGCGTGTAGCTCTGTGGGAGAGCCTTGGCATCTCACATAACACTACAGGCTTCCAGCTGGACACCAAATAGAGTAACTGCCCGGAATTTGATTAGGCAGTGTGTGGAGGAAAATCATCATCATAGTCAATGGAGATCTAGTCAACCTAGCTGATGAAAAAGACAAACACTTAGCTGTCCCTGTGATACAGGACACCACTTGGTCAGAGGCCACTGTCGGCTGCCAAGAAAATAATAAATAAGGAGAGGTGCAGTTGTCCTGAACAAGCTTGGACAACCTCTGGCACCTCAAATGTCATCAGGTATTTCATCTGAACAGCTCACTCCTGACCTACGTCTTCATTAATTACCATGGGAGCTGAGACAAGGAATTTACATGCAGGTGCCTCTTTAATGCCCACCTGAACTGAGGCAAGAGGAATCCCACCTCCTGGAGCTTTGTGGTAGGCATGGCAGAGAGCTGAATCCCCTTCCATTGCTAACAATGGAGGCGCAGGATGAGATACTTCAATTGACTCAGCTGACTCCCTTCCCTCAGCAGTGGCAAAGGAGATCCCTGCCTGTCATTGCCTAGGTGTCCTGTCTAACAATAGGACAAAAAAAAAAGGACATTTTTAGACATCGCTGGAAAGAAGTGTCTCTTTCCAGCTGAGGGAGGGAACATCAGTGATGACATCAGCCTGTTTCACAGCAGGTTCCCCTGGAGCCCCAGGGACACCTGGAGGGAGCCCAGAGGGGACAGAGGAAGAGACACTTTGGGCTGGTCCCTCTGCTGCTGGGGGCGGAGGGAGCTGATGGCAAGTGGGCAGCGCTGCAGAGAGACAGCTCTGCCCAGGAGCAGCTCCTCTGCAGAGCGCAACAGGGCTGAGGGCACTGCCTGCAAGTAGCAAGGGGAGAGGAGCCAGGCAGAGAGAGGTTAAAGGCAGTGTGGGGTGGGAGGACAGTTCTGAGCTTGCTCATGGAGAAATCTTCACAACTTTTGCCACAATAAGTCTTTGGCAGCAGGGCAATGCAGATGAGTATCCTGGAGGGATCTTGTAGAGCTGGCACATCCCGTGACTGATAGGACCTGTCAGGATGTCTGACTTGGCTTCTCTGGTGTGGAGAAGGAGGACGTGCTCCAGAGCAGGGCTAACCTTCTGCACTGCCAGAGGTAAAATGCATGACGGCTGCCTTCTCCCAGGGATGGCTCCAGAGGTGTCAAGGTGAGAGTGAACCCAGGACTGTTCTTCAGAGCAGGGTCCCTGCACCCCAGGGGTCATTGTGCTGGGGCAAGGACTCTGCTGCCTGCTAGGGTCAGCACTCAGCCTGTCCAGGGAGCTCCTTATGGTGCTGGGGGGGGAGGAAGCTGTGGGTGGAAGGAGTGACCCCTGGCAGGGCAGGCAGGGTCCTTCAGCTTTTGAGAGGGTGCTGCACAGTTCAGGGCTGCTCACAGCTCCAGATCACCCCTAGGGCATTTCCAAGGGGACTTTTCAAGAGGAAAATCAAGATGGGGATTGAGTAAAAGGGAAAGATTCTGTGCTTTGAGCTTTCTCCTCCTGGTTGGCTGGGGAGGCAGTGGGAGATGGGAGTTTATTTCTCTGCTCTGTAGAAGGCACTCAGATCCCAGCTCTCATTAGAACTTTTCTGAGTTTCCTCTGAGACCCTGCACACACAGAGATGCTCGACTGTCTGTCTTTCTCCTGGCTCCTTCTGCAGCAGCACTGTGGCATTTCTGCCTTTTTCCTCTCCTGTCTTTGCTCACCTTGTTCTTATCACTGGACCTTCTGGGATGGGATGTGGGTTAAGTGCAGTTCAGAGACCAGTCCTGTAGGTCCTGCAATGCAGATGTATCCATGGGAGTAAAGTATCCAAGTCTTCTCCTAGTCTGCGGGTTCAGAGCAATGCAAATGAGTGGATTCTCCTTTCAGGACACCCCAAATTTAGGATATTTGACTCCTTCCCCAGGGGTTCCTGCTGGGCTGCAGGCTGCCCTCCAGAAGCAAACACCTCTCCCATAACATCTCTCTGTTATCTAGCAGTCCCATGGACAAGACACCTCGCTGCTAATGTTATGGAAATGCTGCTCATCGTCTGTATGCAGGCAGCTGTGGTGAGCCCTGTGTGTCCCTCATTGGGAGGACAGAGCTGAGATCCTCCTCAGGTATGATGAGATGGGGTGGGAGGTTTGGCGATCTGCACTTGGAAACTGGATTCCTCTGCTCTCAGCAGTGTGCAGTTTCTGGTCAGGGGAACATCGCGGGGTGATCGTCCTTCAGCCCAAAGGTGTGCCAGCACAGGGCAGCTGAGAGCAGGGCTGATGGACAGTCCAGCTGTCCTCACTCTAACTAAGGGACAGTCCCTTTGCCTCTTGGGATCCTCAAGATTTCACTTGGAGTGCAGCAGAAAAGCCAAGGATTTCTGTCTTAAAAACAATCCCCAGATGTGGTGGGGCAAGTAGAACAGAAGACACAAACCAAAATCCCCTCAGCTCTGTTCTGCAGAGAGGTGAACTGGGAGTGACAATGCTGAAAAGCTCTTCGATATCACAAGTGGACTCAATCTGAGATTACCCCATGTTCCTATTCACCTATTGCTGTAGGGCAGGACTGAGTTCCTGCAGAGCCCACAGCAGAGCCTCCTGCTCCAAGTGACACCATCAGCCTGCACCAACTACAGCTCGTGAAAGGGACCTGCCAAAAGTCTTTCTGAAAGGGGTGAGACTGTTTGGCAATTTCTATGAAAAACTGAATGTATTTTGTGCAGAGAAGTCTCCCCTAATCTGTCACTCTCTTTTTTTCCTATGACAGTTCCCCATGCCCAGAGGCAGTAGATGTCCAACAGCAGCTCCATCACCCACTTCCTCCTCCTGGCATTCGCAGACACATGGGAGCTGCAGCTCTTGCACTTCTGGCTCTTCCTGGGCATCTACCTGGCTGCCCTCCTGGGCAATGGCCTCATCATCATCACTGTAGGCTGTGACCACCGCCTCCACACCCCCATGTACTTCTTCCTCCTCAACCTCTCCCTTCTTGACATGGACTCCATCTCAACAACTGTCCCCAAAGCCATGGCCAATTCCCTCTGGCACACCAGGGACATCTCCTATGCAGGATGTGCTGCACAGGTCTTTTTCTTTGTCTTCTTAATGGGAGGAGAATATTGTCTTCTCACCATCATGGCCTATGACCGCTACGTTGCCATCTGCAAACCCCTGCACTATGAGACCTTCCTGGGCAGCAGAGCTTGTGTCCACATGGCAGCAGCTGCCTGGGGCAGTGGGTTTCTCAATGCTCTGCTGCACACGGCCAATACATTTTCACTACCCCTCTGCCAAGGCAATGCCCTGGACCAGTTCTTCTGTGAAATCCCACAGATCCTCAAGCTCTCCTGCTCAGATACCTGCCTCAGGGAAGTTGGGATTATTGTGGTTAGTGCCTGTTTACTTTCAGGGTGTTTCATTTTCATTGTGCTCTCCTATGTACAGATCTTCAGGGCTGTGCTGAGAATCCCCTCTGAGCAGGGACGGCACAAAGCCTTTTCCACGTGCCTCCCTCACCTTGCCGTGGTCTCCCTGTTTATCAGCACTGTAGTGTTTGCCTACATGAAGCTGCCCTCCATCTCCTCCCCATGCCTGGATCTGGTGGTGACCGTTCTGTACTCGGTGGTACCTCCAGCAGTGAACCCCCTCATCTACAGCATGAGGAACCAGGATCTCAAGGAGGCCATTAGGAAACTGATTTCAGGGACATTTTTCAAGAGTGAGAAGTTTACATCCTCTCTGCACAAACGACTCCCATAGCATCTGATTCCATTCCATTTTTTTTGTTTGTTTGTTTGGTACTTTAAATAATTTTATTTTTCATTATTGCTCTTGTCATTGTCATTCATAGTTTTTATGTTCCTACACAAATGTTTGCATTTGTGTCACTACACCTGAGACATGTATCTACTTTGTGTCACCTGCTTCCCTTATAAAAATATATCTAACAGTAGCTCAGAGTAACCTCATTGTACCATCTCTGTAATAAAATGGGAAAATAAAATAAAATAGAAAAGCTTTGCATACTGATCTATCAAGCCTGAATAAGCAAACTAAAGGACACCAGCTCATCACAAGGACCATAAGAACAGCCCTGACCTCGAAAGAAGGACTTTGCTTCTGGGAAGCTTAGAGCTGTCCATGAAGGATAAAGGATATCCCTGGAGAACCAAGGTACCGCCAGCTTCCTAGCCCCTCTGACACAGCTTTGAAACCCTCCCAGTTTCTGGTGTCACAGCTGCATTTTAACTATCACAAGACCAACCCCAGGGACATCTGGATCAATAGACCAGCAGCCATAATGCTGATGGGTGTTGGTGCTGCAGAAATATAGTTGCTTTGTGAAGTTCTACTCTGAGTAGTAATCAGTACTCTGTGTGTTAATTAGTGATTAGTCAAATTGTGTTGCACCTGAGTGCTTGAACAGCAGATGAACCCTGTGTAAAACCACTTTTGGGGTACCCCAGTTGAGCTGGGACACCTCCTGCACATAACTAACTATTTACACTTGTAGTTCTCTACTTTGTGTCCTTGCCTTTCTCCTCTGTAGACACAGGCCTGTTGAAAATATTTGTAACACGAGTGACTGATGGCCACCATGGCAGTGTGGCAAGGTCTTTCCATTCCCTATCCAGCAGATGTAAGGTCTCTACACGTGTGCCTACACTCTCATACTCCTGTTTTTCCTTTCAACCAACCTTTACTCATGCCCTTGAAAATACAGTCAAGGAGCTGACCAACTGTTCTCACAGCAGGCCTGTCAGCAGCACCTTGACGTTCCTCCAAAGGCCCTCAGGGGCAGTAGAGACACCACTGACAAAAATCCCATTTCATGCCAGGGCTGCATTTCCCATCCGTGTTTCTCTCTGGCCCTGGGGACAGCAGGGCTTGCTGACATCCACTTTCATCTTTATGTTTCGAGATGCCATCCACTCTGGCATGTCTCTGCTCTGAAGCAAAGCCTTTCCACACATGAGGACTTGGAGGCTTGGTACCAGGTTTCCTTTAAGACAATTTAGAACTTGTCCTGGTGCCACACCTGAGGTGCTACAGCCCAAATGTGTACCAATGTCCTCAGCCAGGGGCACAGACAAGCTGAGCAGGAGCCTGTGCTTTTTGACATCTGTGGAGTAAGTGCCAAGGCATCATGGGACAAGTGACCCAGCTTGGGGTGCTGCAATGGATAGGTACAGGCTTTTCAGGTGAGACAGGCTGGAAGGCTCAGGAGTGGGGTCCCCTCAAGGGAAGAAGTTAACTGAATATTATAGAACATTAAGATCACAGACTGGTTTGGGTTGGAAGGAACCTTAAAGATCATCTCGTTCCAACCCCCGCTGCCATAGGCAGGGACAACTTCCAGACCACGTTGCTCAGAGCCCCATCCAGCTTGGCCTTGAACACTGCCAGGAAGGGGGCAGCAACAGCTTCTCTGGGCAACCTGGGCCAGTGTCTCACCACCCTCACAGGAAAGAATTTCTTCTTAATATCTCATCTAAATCTCCCCTCTCTCAGTTTAAAACCATTCCCCCTCATCCTATCACTACATGCCCATGTAAAAAGTCCCTCTCCAGCTTTCTTGTAGGCCCCCTTCAAGTACTGGAAGGCTGCTATAAGATCTCCCTGGAGCCTTCTCTTCTCCAGGCTGAACAGCCCCAACTCTCTCAGCCTGTCTCCATAGCAGAGGTGCTCCAGCCCTCTCATCATATTCGTGGCCACCTCTGGACTTGCTCCAGCAACTCCATGTCCTTCTTATGTTGGCGGCCCCAGAGCTGAACGCATTACTCCAGGTGGGGTTTCAAAAGAGCGGAGTAGAGGGGTAGAATCACATCCCTTGACCTGCTGGCCATGCTGCTTTTGATGCAGCCTGGGATATGGTTGGCCTTCTGGGCTGCAAGCACGCACTGCCGGCTCATGTTGATCTTCTCATCAACCATCACCCCCAAGTCCTTCTCCTCAGGGCTGCTCTCAATCCATTCTCTGCCCAGCTTGTATTTGTGCTTGGGATTGCCCCACCCACATGCAAGACCTTGCACTTGGCCTGGTTGAACTTCATGCAGTTCGCACAGGCCCAGCTCTGAAGCCTGTCCAGGTCCCTCTGGATGGCATCCCTTCCCTCCAGCGTGTCGACCACACCACACAGCTTGGTGTCGTCGGCAAAATTGCTGAGGGCGCACTCAATCCCACTGTCCATGTCACCGACAAAGATGTTAAACAACACCTTTCCCAATACTGATCCCTGAGGAACGTTACTTGTCACTGGTGTCCACTTGGACATCGAGCCGTTGACCACAACTCTTTGAGTGCGACCAGCCAGCCAGTTCTTTAACCACTGAGTGGTCCATCCGTCAAGTCCATGTCTCTCCAATTTAGAGACAAGGAAGTCATGTGGGACAGTGTCAAATGCTTTGCACGAGTCCAGGTAGATGACATCAGTTGCTCTTCCCCTATCTACTAGCCCTGTAATCCCGTCGTAGAAGGCCACCAAATTTGTCAGGCATGATTTGCCCTTAGTGAAGCCATGTGGGCTATCACCAATCACCTCCTTGATTTCCGTGTGCCTCACTATAGTTTCCAGGAGGATCTGCTCCATGATCTTGCCAGGCACAGAGGTGAGACTGACTGGCCTGTAGTTTCCCAGGTCTTCCTTTTTCTCTTTCTTGAATATGGGGGTTATATTTCCCCTTTTCCAGTCAGTGGGAACTTCACCAGACTGTCATGACTTCTCAAAAATGATGGATAGCAGCTTAGCAACTTCATCTGCCAGTTCCCTCAGGACCCATGGATGCACCTCATCAGGTCCCATGGACTTGTGCACCTTCAGGTTCTTTAGATGGTCTCAAATTTGATCTTTTCCTACAGAGAGCGGTTCATCATCCTTCCAGTCCCTACATCTGACTTCTGCGACTTGGTTGGTGAGGCTAGAGCACCTGCCAGTGAAGACTGAGGCAAAAAAGTCATTGAATACTTCAGCCTTCTCCATATCTCTGGTAACCAGATCTCCCGTTTCCTTCTGGAGAGGACCCACATTTTCCCTAGTCTTCCTTTTATCACTGACATACATATAGAAGCATTTCTTGTTGCCCTTGACATCCCTGGCCAGATTTAATTCTGTCAGGGCTTTAGCTTTCTGAACACGCTCCCTGGCTGGTCCAACAATTTCCCTGTGTTCCTCCCAGGCTACCTGCCCTTTCTTCCACCCTCTGTAGGCTTCCTTCCTGTGCCTGAGTTTATCCAGGAGCTCCTTGTTCATCCATGCAGGCCTCCCGGCGTTTTCGCCTGCCTTCCTCTTTGTCAGAATGCATCGCTCCTGAGCCTGGAGGAGGTGGTCCTTCAATACTCACCAACTTTCTTGGGCCCCTCTTCCCTCCAGGGCTTTATCCCAGGGGATTCTCCCAAGCAGGTCCCTGAAGAGGTCAAAGTCTGCTCTCCTGATGTCCAGGGTGGTGAGCTGGCTGCACACCCTCCTTGCTGCCCTATGGATCTTGAACTCCACCATTTCATTGTCGCTGCAGCCAAGGCTGCCCTTGAGCTTCATGTCCCCCACCAGCCTCTCCTGGTTTGTGAGAACAAGGTCCAGCATGGCACCTCTCCTCGTTGGCTCCTCTATCACTTGGAGAAGGAAGTTGTCATCCACGCATTCCAGGAATCTCCTGGATTGCTTGTGCCCAGCTCTGTTGTCTTTCCAACAGATATAGAGGTGGTTGAAGTCCCCCAGGAGGACCAGAGACTGTCAATGTGAGAATACACCTATCTGTCTATAGAAGGCCTCATCTGCTCGGTCCTCCTGGTGAGGTGGCCTATAGCAGACACCCACTATAATGACTCCCGTCCCTGCCCTCCCTTTAATCCTGACCCATAAGCTCTCCGTCAGCTCCTCCTCCATCCCCAGGTAGAGCTCCAAGCACTCGAACTGGTCATTAACATAGAGCACAACACCCCCTCTTCGTCTCCCCTGCCTGTCCTTCCTAAAAAGCCTGTATCCCTCCATTCCAACGCTCCAGTCATCAGAGCCATCCCACCATGTCTCTGTGATGCCAATAAGGTCGTACCCTTGCAGGTATGCACATGTCTCGAGCTCCTCTTGTTTGTTCTCCATGCTCCATGCGTTTACACAGAGGCATTTCAGTTGGGCACCAAACAAAGCTGCACCTATTGCTGGCCCTGGCATTGGACTGGCTGAATTGGGATAGACTGAGGATCCCCTCCCCCGGCAACTCTAGTTTAAAGCCCTCTTTACCAGCTTGGCTAACCTATGACCCAAGACGGTCTTCCCCTTCTCTGATAGATGGACCTCATCAGCTGCCAGAAGACCGGGTTTCTCAAAACGAGTCCCATGGTCTAAGTAGCCAAACCCCTGGCTGTGGCACCAGTCCTGTAGCCATGTGTTGATTTCCCTAGTATGACTGTCCTTTTTAGTCCCCTTCCCTTTGACCGGGAGGGTTGATGAGAAAACTGCCTGGGCCCCAGAGTCCTTTACCACTGCTCCCAGGGCTCTGTAGTCCTCCTTGATATGCCTCGGACTGCTCTTCGCTGTATCACTGGTGCCCACGTGAAACAGCAGCAGTGGGTAATAGTCTGAGGGCTGTACCAGGCTCAGTAGTCGAACATGACTGTAAGGAACACGACAGGGTCAGCACACCCCGAAACACCACAGGTCATGGACCAGAGAGCAACAGGGAACCGCAAATCCCACAGGTCATTTACCAGACACGGACAGGGCACCCCAAATCTTGTAGGTCAGGGCCAGGATGGGGTAGGACACCACAAAGACCCACAGGTCATGGACCAAACAGGGACAGGGCCCCCTAAATCTCATGTGTCAGGACTAGACAGGGACAGGGTATGCCTGAATCCCATGAGTCAGGGCCAAGACATGGGGCAAAACACCCCCAAACCCCACAAGTCATGGACCAGAGAGAGACAGGGCACCCCAAATCTCACGGATCAGGGCCAAGAGATTGTCAGGACACCCCAAATGCCATGAGTCAGGGCCAGGATGGGGCAGGACACTCTCAAACCCCACAGGTTCTAGACCAGATAGGGACAGGGTTCCCCTGATGCCGCAGGTAATGGACCAGAAAGGGATAAGGCACCCCAAATCCCGTGGGTCAAGGCCCAGATGGGGGCAAGACACTCCCAAACCACACAGGTCACGGACCAGACAGAGAGACACCCCAAATCCCATGTGTGAGGGGCAGGAAGGGGGCAGAACACCCCCAAAACCCATAGATCATGGAGCAGACAGGGGCAGGGCATACCAAATTCCATGGGACCAGGCCAGGATGGGGGTAGGACACCCCCAAACCCCAAACTTCATGGAACAGACAGGGACACGGAATCATCAAACCACACAGGTCATGAACCAGAGAGGGACAGGTCACCCAAAATAGGAAGGGTCAGGGCCAGAATGTGGGCAGGACACACAAATCCTCATGATTCAGGGACAGGATAGGGGCAGCACACCCCAAATCTCATAGTTCATGGCCCGGATGGGGTAGGACATCCACTAACTCCACAGGTCATAGACCAGAGAGGGACAGGGCACCCACATCCTATGGGTCAGGGCCAGGATGGGGGCAAGACCCCCCTAAACCCCTCAGGTTATGGACCAGACAGGGACAAAATACCCCAAAACCCATGGGTCAGGGCCAGGACAGGGACAGGACACCCCCAAACCCCACAGGTCATGGACCAGAGAGGGACAGGGAAAGGTGATGGAACAACTTAGGGCGATTTAAACGCGGTGAAACCAGAACAAACAGCTGACAGCGGCGGCAGCAGCGAAAGCGGCGGCAGTGACTTGAGGTTAGTGCGGGGGCGAGGGCGACATCGGGCTTAACCGGGCGGTTTTTCGTACTCTGGGCCCCCCCTGAGCCCCCCGCGAGCATCAGCCCCGAGCTGCTTCCCTCTGACCCCGGACCCGGACCCGGACCCGGAGGTTCCCGGCAACGAATCAGGAGAGGAGGGGGCGTAGCCGGAGGCACCGCGGAGGCACCGCGGGCGATTTAAACGCTCCACCCCCTGTTATCGTTGATAAAGATCCTCCTGGAGGGCAGGGACTAGTCCCTGGCCAGAGGGGAGTGGGAGAGGGAGACTCAGCAGTGCCTGTGTGAGTCTGCAGTGACTGGGTGTGTCCCAGGGCAGGAGAGGCTGCAGTTGTTTGCAGCTCGTTGGGGAGGGCGCTGACTCCCTCCCAGTGCACAAGGCGAGGAAGGTGCCAAGGAGCTGTGAACCAGGGGTGCCACCAACAGGTATTTCCCAGTTCAGTGGAAGAACAATGGTATCTACCCGGTGGAAGAAGACCAAAATGGATGTGGGAACCCAGACAGAGCTCCCACGGAAGGAGGCGATGGTGCAGGTTGCGGGCTGCAGGGAATGCTACACCGTCTCTGTGGTGTCAGGGGGCTGTGTGCGCTGTGAGCAAGTAGATGATCTGCTCGGCCGAGCGGCACAGCTGCAAAGCCAGGTTGAAAGGCTTCAAGCAGAAGTAGAAAGGCTTAGGAGCATTCGGGAGGCTGAAATGGAGATAGACTGGTGGAGCCAGGCTCTGCCCTCCCTGCAACAAAAATGGGAGCACCTGCCGGAGAGCTCCCAGGATCGAGGGACCCCTGTACTCTGCCCCTCTCAGGTGGAAAATGATAACCTAGAGGAGAGGAGTGAGTGGAGGCAAGTCTATGGCCGTGGCAAAAGGCGAGTACCCTCCTTGCCTACCTTGCCTCCACAGGTGCCTCTGAGCAATAGATATGAAGCCCTAGTGGAATACAGCCGGTCCAATGGGGATGTGGTGGAGAGGCAACCTATATCAGAGGTCCCACCACAGTCAGAAAAACCTGACGGGCGTATAGCTACCTCCTCCATAAGGAAGAAGAGAAGAGTTTTAGTGGTTGGAGACTTCTTCCTAAAGGGATCTGAGGGCCCAATATGCAGAGCTGACCCCCATCACAGGGAGGTCTGCAGCCTGCCTGGAGCCCGAATCAGGGATATCACCAGGCAACTCCCCAACCTGGTGAAGGCCACAGACTACTACCCCCTGCTGATCTTCCAGACAGGTGGGGAAGAAGCTGCATCCCGTAGTCTGAGGGGGATGAAGAAAGACTATAAGTCCCTAGGGCGGTTGGTGAAAGAGTCTGGAGCACAAGTTGTTTTCTCCTCCCTCCTTCCATTTTCAGGTGATGACGTTGTTTGGAATAGTAGGATTCTCTCTATTAACGCCTGGCTACGAGACTGGTGCTACAGGCAGGGCTTTGGGTTCTTTGATAATGGCTGGTTTTATAAGACAACAGACCTGACAGTAATACATGGGAAAGGTTTATGTCGTAGGGGCAAAAGGGTTCTGGGACAGGAATTAGCAGGGCTCATTCGGAGAGCTTTAAACTAGATTCGAAGGGGGATGGGGTAGTAGCTGGGCTTGCACCACTGGGGCAACGCTCTAGTGTTGAGGTAGACCAGGAGACCCCCCATCCCCCTGGGGTGAAATCAGGGGGTGAATCTGGAATGAAATCGGTGTGCCCAGCTCGCTCCCTGAAATGCCTGTACACCAATGCACGCAGCATGGGGAATAAGCAGGAGGAGTTGGAAATCCGTGTTCGGTCGGGGGGCTATGATCTAGTGGCAATTACAGAGACTTGGTGGGACGCCTCGCATGACTGGAATGTGGTCATGGATGGCTATGTCCTGTTCAGGAAAGACAGGCCGCTAAGGAGAGGTGGTGGAGTTGCTCTTTATGTGAGTGAGCAGCTAGAATGTATTGAGTTCTGTCCAGAGGCAGATCAGGAGCGAGTTGAGAGTTTGTGGGTGCGAATTAAGGGGCAGGCTGGCAGGGGTGATACTGTTGTGGGTGTCTATTACAGGCCACCGGATCAGGATGAGGACGGTGATGAGGCCTTCTACAGGCAGCTGAGAGCAGTCTCGCAATTACAGGGCCTGGTTGTTGTGGGGGATTTCAACTACCCTGATATTTGCTGGGAGGCCTACTCAGCCAGCCATCCCCAGTCCAGGAGGTTCCTCCAGTGCGTTGATGATAACTTTCTGATGCAAATGGTGGATGAGCCAACTAGGAGAGGAGCGCTGCTGGATCTTATCCTCACTAACAAGGAGGGTCTGGTTGAAGAGGTGAAGGTTGAGGGCAGCCTTGGTTGTAGCGACCATGAGATGGTAGAGTTCAGGATCTCATGTGGCAGGAACAGAATAGCTAGCAGAATCACAACCCTGAACTTCAGGAGGGCCAACTTTGGCCTTTTCAAGCAATTGCTAGGGGAAATCCCATGGGACAGGGTACTAGAAGGTAAGGGGGCCCAAGATAGTTGGTTAGCATTCAAGGACTGCTTCTTCCGAGCTCAAGATCAGAGCATCCCAGCAGGTAGGAAGTCAAGGAAGGGTACCAGGAGACCTGCATGGTTAAACAGGGAACTGCTGGGCAAACTCAAGTGGAAGAAGAGGGTGTACAGATCATGGAAGGAGGGGCTGGCCACTTGGGAGGAATAGAAGTCTCTTGTCAGAGGATGTAGGGAGGCAACTAGGAAAGCTAAGGCCTCCTTGGAATTAAACCTTGCAAGAGAGGTCAAGGACAACAGAAAGGGCTTCTTCAAATACATTGCACGTAAAGCCAACACTAGAGGCAATGTAGACCCACTGATGAATGAGGTGGGGGCCCTGGAGACAGAGGATAAAAAGAAGGCGGAGTTACTGAATGCCTTCTTTGCCTCTGTCTATACTGTTGGAGGCTGTCCTGAGGAGCCCCGGACCCCTGCGGCCTCAGAAGAAGTCAGGATAGAGGAGGAATCTGTCTTGGTTGATGAGGGCTGGGTCAGGGACCAATTAAGCAACCTGGATGTCCATAAATCCATGGGCCCTGATGGGATGCACCCGCGGGTGCTGAGGGAGCTGGCGGAAGTCATTGCTAGGCCACTCTCCATCATCTTTGCTAAGTCGTGGGCAACGGGAGAGGTGCCTGAGGACTGGAGGAAAGCGAATGTCACTCCAGTCTTCAAAAAGGGCAGGAAGGAGGACCCGGGTAACTATAGACCGGTCAGCCTCACCTCCATCCCCGGAAAGGTGATGGAGCAACTTGTTCTTGGTGCTGTCTCTAGGCACATCAAGGATAGGGGGATCATTAGGGCACTCAGCATGGCTTCACCAACGGGAAGTCTTGCTCAACCAACTTGATAGCCTTTTATGAGGATGTTACCCGGTGGATAGATGATGGTAAAGCTGTGGATGTGGTCTATCTTGATTTCAGTAAAGCGTTTGGCACGGTCTCCCACAGCATCCTCGCAGCTAAACTGAGGAAGTGTGGTCTGGATGATCGGGTAGTGAGGTGGATTGTGAACTGGCTGAAGGAAAGAAGCCAGAGAGTGGTGGTCAATGGGACAGAGTCCAGTTGGAGGCCTGTGTCTAGCGGAGTTCCGCAAGGGTCGGTTCTGGGACCAGTTCTATTCAATATATTCATTAATGACTTGGATGAGGGAATAGAGTGCTCTGTCAGCAAGTTCGCTGATGACACCAAACTGGGAGGAGTGGCTGATGTGCCGGAAGTCTGCGCAGCCATTCAGAGAGACCTGGACAGGCTGGAGAGTTGGGCGGGGAGAAATTTAATGAAATATAACAAGGGCAAGTGTAGAGTCCTGCATCTGGGCAAGAACAACCCCATGTACCAGTACAAGTTGGGGACAGAGCTGTTGGAGACCAGCGTAGGGGAAAGGGACCTGGGGGTCCTAGTGGACAGCAGGATGACCATGAGCTAGCAGTGTGCCCTTGTGGCCAAGAAGGCCAATGGCATCCTGGGGTGTATTAGAAGGGGTGTGGTTAACAGGTCAAGAGAGGTTCTCCTCCCCCTCTACTCTGCCCTGGTGAGGCCGCATCTGGAGTATTGTGTCCAGTTCTGGGCCCCTCAGTTCAAGAAGGACAGGGAACTGCTAGAGAGAGTCCAGCGCAGAGCCACGAAGATGATTAAGGGAGTGGAACATCTCCCTTATGAGGAGAGGCTGAGGGAGCTGGGTCTCTTTACCTTAGAGAAGAGGAGACTGAGGGGTGACCTCATTAATGTTTATAAATATGTAAAAGGCAAGTGTCAAGAGGATGGAGCCAGGCTCTTCTCAGTGACATCCCTTGACAGGACAAGGGGCAATGGGTGCAAGCTGGAGCACAGGAGGTTCCACTTAAATATGAGGAAAAACTTCTTTATAATGAGGGTGACTGAACACTGGAACAGGCTGCCCAGAGAGGTTGTGGAGTCTCCTTCTCTGGAGACATTCAAAAACCACCTGGACGCGTTCCTGTGTGATATGGTCTAGGCAATCCTGCCCCGGCAGGGGGATTGGACTAGATGATCTTTCGAGGTCCCTTCCAATCCCTAACATTCTGTGATTCTGTGATTCTGTGAACTTGTTCTTGATGCTGTCTCTAGGCACATCAAGGATAGGGGGATCATTAGGGGCAGTCAACATGGCTTTACCAAGGGGAAGTCATGCTTAACCAACTTGATAGCCTTTTATGAGGATGTAACCCGGTGGATAGATGATGGTAAAGCTGTGGATGTGGTCTATCTCGATTTCAGTAAAGCGTTTGACACGGTCTCCCACAGCATCCTCGCAGCTAAACTGAGGAAGTGTGGTCTGGATGATCGGGTAGTGAGGTGGATTGTGAACTGGCTGAAGGAAAGAAGCCAGAGAGTGGTGGTCAATGGGACAGAGTCCAGTTGGAGTGCTGTGTCTAGCGGAGTCCCGCAAGGGTCGGTACTGGGACCAGTTCTATTCAATATATTCATGAATGACTTGGATGAGGGAATAGAGTGCACTGTCAGCAAGTTCGCTGATGACACAAAACTGGGAGGAGTGGCTGATGTGCCGGAAGGCTGCGCAGCCATTCAGAGAGACCTGGACAGGCTGGAGAGTTGGGTGGGGAGAAATTTAATGAAATATAACAAGGGCAAGTGTAGAGTCCTGCATCTGGGCAAGAACAACCCCATGTACCAGTACAAGTTGGGGACAGAGCTGTTGGAGACCAGCGTAGGGGAAAGGGACCTGGGGGTCCTAGTGGACAGCAGGATGACCATGAGCCAGCAGTGTGCCCTTGTGGCCAAGAAGGCCAATGGCATCCTGGGGTGTATTAGAAGGGGTGTGGTTAGCAGGTCAAGAGAGGTTCTCCTCCCCCTCTACTCTGCCCTGGTGAGGCCGCATCTGGAATATTGTGTCCAGTTCTGGGCCCCTCGGTTCAAGAAGGACAGGGAACTGCTAGAGAGAGTCCAGCGCAGAGCCACGAAGATGATTAAGGGAGTGGAACATCTCCCTTATGAGGAGAGGCTGAGGGAGCTGGGTCTCTTTAGCTTAGAGAAGAGGAGACTGAGGGGTGACCTCATTAATGTTTATAAATATGTAAAGGGCAAGTGTCATGAGGATGGAGCCAGGCTCTTCTCAGTGACATCCCTTGACAGGACAAGGGGCAATGGGTGCAAACTGGAGCACAGGAGGTTCCACATAAATATGAGGATAAGCTTCTTTATGGTGAGGGTGACCAAACACCGGAACAGGCTGCCCAGAGAGGTTGTGGAGTCTCCTTCTCTGGAGGCATTCAAAACCCTCCTGGATGCGTTCCTGTGTGATATGGTCTAGGCAATCCTGCTCCGGCAGGGGGATTGGACTAGATGATCTTTCAAGGTCCCTTCCAATCCCTAACATTCTGTGATTCTGTGATTCTGTGAAGTCTAGATAGACTCCATCCACAGCCCTGCCCTCATCTACTAAGCGGGTCACTTGGTCATAGAAGGAGACCAGGTTGGTCAAGCAGGACCTGCCTTTCATGAATCCATGTTGGCTGGCCCCGATGCCCCCATTGTCCTGCATGTGCCGTGTAATGGCACTCAGGATGATCTGTTCCATCACCTCACCTGGCACCGAGGTCAGGCTGACAGGCCTGTAGTTCCCTGGATCATCCTTCCGACCCTTCTTGTAGGTGGGCGTTACATTTGCTAATTTCCAGCCAGCTGGAACTTCTCCAGTTAACCAGGACTGCTGGTAGATAATCGAGAGTGGTTTGGCAAGTTCATTTGCCAGTTCCTTCATTACTCAGGGGTGAATCCCATCCGGGCCCATAGCCTTGTGGGTGTCCAGCTGGCACAGCAGGTCCCTAACCGTCTCCTCCTGGGTTACGGGAGGATCACACAGCCCCCCATCCCTAACTTCAGGCTCTGGGGGCCGAGTATCCTGAGGACAACTGGTCTTGACATTAAAGACAGGTTTAGTGTATGCTATAAAATATGTATGCTATAAAAGAGCTGTGTTAACTGCAATAAAGTGGCTATCAGAGCATCACATTGGTGTGCTGTAGTCCGTTCCTCGCATGGACCCCAACATTGTGGTGACCCCGACATGATCTTCGCAACGCAGAAGAAGGGGACCAGACGAAAACACGAGGGTGGCTGCCGTGCCGGCGGAGGTGAGCTGGGCCGTTCGAGAGAGACGGGAATCGTAGGCCTATGTGACATACGGCAGGATGGGGTGTGCAGCATCTGCACTGGAAAAGGCGGCGGCGAAGTGTATTCTGCAGATAGCCGCACGAACTGAGACTGAGATAAAAAAGGAAGAAGTAGAAACTTTGCTGGGATGGGGCCAGCAGAGGGGCTTTTTGTGATACTGATTTAGTAGTAAATCGACGGCAAGTTCGGGGAACAGCCCAGAAGGAGGTACACCGGCTGGAGTACGGCTCAACGGGACACCCAGTGAGGTGAGCAGCCGGGGAAAAGGAGATGGGCCAAAATATTTCTAAAGAAGGAAGTGCGATAGTAAGGCTTCTCCGACATATCCTCTCTAAGAGAGGGGTAAAATACGATGAGCATTTGCTCCAGAGACTATTGATGTAAATAATTGGTGTAAATAATTGTAAATAATGGTGTAAAAAGAATAATTTGCCAGCTACGGCGCAGACTGCTTTCAAAGTTAGTACGTGGCAAAGCGCTGGAACTTCTCTGTTTGAGGCTGCCTCAAGGAGGGACAAGATCTCCACTGCGTCGTTGAGGACGTGGAGATTAGTTATAGACTCACGGGAGCAAATGAAGGCGGACAGAGAGGCAAAGGCGGCGGCTGAGGCGGCTACAGCTCCTTTCACAGTGACTTTGCCCTTCGTGCCGCCAGAGCCCCCCCCACCGCCCAGGGAACAGCAGCAGAACATTGATTCTTCTGCTGTCCTGTTACCCAAATCTGAGACTGAGCCACCCTTAATAGACCTTTCTGAAGAGATGGAAGCGGGACATAATTGCTGTAGAGCCCGAGGGCCGGGAAAGTCAGGCGGTAGTGTGGAGGAGTTATCCACGCTGCAGCCAGTCCAGGTTATTGTGCCTGGCCTGGACCCGGCCAGGTTCTGGAGAAAATTTAGAGAGCACGCACTTGTGAATGGTGATTTCGGGGCTGCGGCTGCTGTGGGTGGCGGGGTATTGGCTTGCTCGGTATATCGAGGGGATGGAAGCAGCCCACCCGAATGGGAGCCATTCAACTGGGGAGTGATTTGCCTTAGACAAACAAATACAAAACGGGGCTGCTAAAGAATCACACAGAATCACAGAATGTTAGGGATTGGAAGGGACCTCGAAAGATCATCTAGTCCAATCCCCCTTCCGGGGCAGGATTGCCTAGACCATATCACACAGGAACGCATCCAGGCGGGTTTTGAATGTCTCCAGAGAAGGAGACTCCACAATCTCTCTGGGCAGCCTGTTCCAGTGTTCAGTCACCCTTACAGTAAAGAAGTTTTTCCTCAAATTTAAGTGGAACCTCCTGTGCTCCATCTTGCACCCATTGCCCCTTGTCCTGTCAAGGGATGTCACTGAGAAGAGCCTGGCTCCATCCTCTTGACACTTGCCCTTTACATATTTATAAACATTAATGAGGTCACCCCTCAGTCTCCTCTAAGCTAAAGAGACCCAGCTCCCTCAAGAAGCGTTGTTGTTACAGTTAGCGAAGGACAACGCAAACGAGGCTTGCAGGAAAGTTATTGCAGGGATGGCAAATCATAACCCCACCTTAACCAAGCTAATGGATGCTTGCGGGAAAGTAGGAACCACCACATTTCAGATGGAGCATTTAACAAAAACTTTTGCGGCAGCAGTTAAGGTAGTTCATCGCTGTTATACATGCGGCAAGAAGGTCACTTTAAGAAAAACTGCCTTAAGAAGTCGAAGCTGAGTGGGAGAGATAACTCTGTTTTGATGTGTCATTGCTTTGGGAAGCTGGGGCATCTTGTGAAGCAGTGCAGCTCTAAGTTTAATGCTCAAGGTCAGCTGATAACAACCAGCTGCAGAGTGAAGGGAAACGGGAGAAAGAACGTGGGAAGGAACTGTGTGCTTACACAAATGAATCTTCCCAACAAGTTCCAGGCCTAAGCAGTCAACTCGCAGCCCGAACTGCAGGGAGGGCCGGACTGGATGTTACCACAGCAACCGCAATCACAACAGAGAATAGCAGAGTGTAAAAAAAAAAAAAAAGCGCTGGGTATGAATGCAATTGTAAAAACTGCACAACTGGCATCTCCAGTGCGCAGATATACTACTGTGAGACAGGGACCAAAAGAGCCGTTTTAACCTTTTGTCGAGAGATTACAAGAGGTGGTTGAGAAACAAGTTTTTGACGCGGATTTGCAAGAGGCATTGATAACGCAGCTAGCTAGCGATAATGCTAATGCTGATTGTCAAAAGATCATTGAAGCTTTACCTGGAGAACCAGATTTGAATGCTATGATAAAGGCATGTGCAAAAGTGGGTACTGTGGAACATAGGGCTCAAGTTATGGCTGCGGCCGTTCTTGGAGCTTACGTCGTCACAATTGCAGCCTCTATTCCAATTGTTAGCAGGGGACACAAATTTAACAGCACCACTACAGACTACTGCAGAGGTACAGCGACTGATTACAGAAGCAGAAAGAAGGCTACATTCCAAATTTCTACATCGTATTGATTTGAATCAAGAAATACAAATTATCACTTTGTTTGATAGGCAAAATCCGTATGCAATAATTGGTCAATGGAATTCAGAATGGTCAGATCCGTTACATGTATTGGAATGGTTGTTTCTACCTTCAAGAACAAAGAAAACTGTCCCCATGATTGCAGAGCTATTGGCACAGATTATCAACAAAGGATGGATGCGATGTCGGGAGCTTGTGGCCAGAGATCCTGCATCACTAACCGTTCCTATTGCAGCTCAGTACTTTGAGTGGTGTACGGCTAATAGCTTTGCTTTGCAAACAGCCATGGAGAATTTCTCGGGACAGGTTGTTTATAACTTGCCCTCCCATCCTGTTGTAAAGTTGAGTGCGGAACTTCCAATTGCCACAGGAGTGTGATGCGCAGACACTCCTGTGGATGGAATTACCATTTTTACAGGTGGATCTGGGAACACAGGCAAGGTGGGCCTTGTCTGGTATTCTGACAGCAAGTGGGAATCTATGGTAGTACAACAAAAGGGTTCACCTCAGGTGGTAGAATTACGAGCTGTATTAGAAGTATTTCAGAATTTTCCCATTCCCTTTAATTTGGTCACTGATTCAGCATATGTAGCTGGCATTGTAAAGCAATTGGATAGATCTGTCATAGAGCATACACGTAATCAGTGTGTTTTTGAATTGCTGAGAGCTCTGTGGCAAGAAATTCAAATCCAAACTGCGTTGTTTTATGTTTTATATGTAAGAAATCATACTAATTTGCCTGGGTTTATTGCAGAAGGCAATGCTCGAGTGGACTCTTTGGTTTCTGACCCCACAAATTCTACTGCAATGACTGTACAGGTGCCAGACATTAAACAGCAGGTGCGTATGTCACATGAGTTTTTTCATCAAGGACATCGGGCACTGCGACGACAATTTCATTTGTCACACAGCGATGCTCGGAATATTGTGGCTATGTGTCCTGATTGTCAACAGCTACCCCAACCTATGCAGATACAAGGAACCAATCCTCGAGGACTGCAGGCCTTGGACATTTGGCAAACAGATGTAACTCACATTGCTGAATTCGGCAGGTTAAAATATGTTCATGTAACGATTGACACCTTTTCTTCTTTACTTATTGCTACAGCGCAAACAGGTGAAAATGCTGGTCACTTCATTTGACACTGGCAAAAACCTTTTGCAACTGCGGGCATCCCTAAACAGATAAAGACTGATAATGGCCCCACCTATCGTTCTGCTAAGGTGCAAACCTTCTTACAGGCTTAGGGTGTTACTCACGTTACTGGCATCCCTCATTCTCCCACAGGACAAGCGATCATCGAGCGAGCACATCAGACTCTGAAACGCATGCTTTTAAAACAAAAGGCGGAATGAGTGGTGAGACACCTGAAGCTAGACTGGACAAGGCAGTATATGTATTGAACTTTCTCCAAATTCGAACTGATAAAACTAATCCTCTGTTGTAATGCATTTTGGATCAATGAAAGGACGATCGCAGGTGGAACCTGGTGTAAAAGTTCTCATTCGAGATCTGCAAACCGGGCAGTGGACGGGACCACATGATTTGTTAACCTGGGGACGGGGTTATGCTTGTGTTTCCACAGATGTAGGACCTCGTTGGATGCCAGCCAGGTGTGTGCGTCCCACCGTGGGAAAGGAAAAAGAAATAACTCAGAATCAGGAGACAGTCACTTGAAGATGGGAGGGTTGTATATAGCTGTTTTTCTATGTACTCTCATAGCAAGCCTTACAGCATGGATACCATCTCAACAAACCAATGTCTGGGTCACATTAAAAATTTTTGCAGCTTCTTTACTAGTGCCTGGAGCAGCTGCTGCTAGAGCATGAAGTACCTTGAATAAGTTGGGATGCTGGCTTTCAAAACAGACCTATGCTACTTCTGCAGCCTTAAGTAATTTGCTGTTAGATGTAGGCTCAGTTAGACACGCTACACTGCAAAACAGGGCTGCTATTGATTTTCTTCTATTAACACAAGGCCATGGTTGTGAAGATTTTGAGGGAATGTGCTGCTTTAACTTATCCGACCACTCAGAGAGTATACATAAACAATTGGCCCAAATGAAAGAAAACATGAAACATATCACAAAGGAGACAGATCCACTATCCGAGTGGTTAGAGGGCCTGGGACTGGGAGGGTGACTCACTAGATTGATTAAAATACTATTGATGGGCTTGCTTACGGTCTGCGTTATCACGCTTGTATTACTATGTATCCTTAAGTGTGTGTAGAGCATGATAGAATCTGCTATAAAAAAGGTATGGATGGTTCAAGAACTTACGGGATCTGCTGATCCTATGATGCCTGAGGAAATGATGGGAATGAAGGAAATACGGATGTATCCATGATCTTTTTAAACCAGAAAGGGGGAATTGTTGGGGGATATTGTTACAATATCGTTATAGCTAGCGGGAAAAATCAAGGGCAAGAGTAAATTGCAACATAACAAAGAAGGGACTGAGAAATGCTGAATCTACAATGAGGATTGCCAAGCAGGTGCTAGGCTAGCATGAGAAAGTGGAAGAAAGTTGCAGAAGAGAACAGGATGCTTGTTACAGTATAAGAGGAAGGAGCGCTTGAAACTGCTGAATCGGTATAGGGCCTTGCTTATGAACATACTTGCAAAATAAACAGACAAAGTGTATCAATAGATAGAATGGAACAATAAACAAAGCTTTGCTTATTTTGTAGAAACATGTATGACATAAATAGAGCTATGCTGCTTGCAATGAAGGAACATGATTGATCTAAATCTCATCTCTGTGTGTTGTCGTTACTGCCACAGATAGCATTTTGTCACAGGTACTCAGTGAGCCAACAAGGAAAAATGCCCTCCTGGATTTGCTGTTTCTGAATAGAGGAGGACTCGTGGGGGATGTGATGGTATATGGCTGTCTTGACCACAGGGATCATGAAACGGTTGAGTTTATAATTTTTGGTGTAATGAGAAAAAAGTTCAGCAAAGTTGCTACTTAGCAGTGTCCCCTGGGAAATGCTTTTGAGGGTTTCAGAGTCCACGAGTGCTGGTCAGTTTTTAGGAGCCACCTTTTAGAAGCACAGGAGCAGGCATTATCCCATTGTGTTGCAAGCCAAGCAAGTGGGGCAGAAGACCAGCTTGGCTGAACAGAGAACTGCTCTTGGAAGTCAAGAGGGAAAATGAATTGTACAATCTCTGGAAGCAAGGTCAGGGTCTGCAGGAGGATTACAGAGCTGTGGTTCATATACGCAGGGAGAAGACATGAAAGGCCAGAGCTCAGTTAGAGTTGAAACTGGCCGATATTTCTCAGACAGCAAGAACGGCATTTTATGTATGTCAATAGCAAAAGGAGGTCTAAAGAAAACATTGGACCAATACTGGTTGAAGATGGTCACCTGACTAAGAGGGTTGAAGTTAAAGTGGAGGCATTCAATGCTTTTCTTGCCTCCGTCTTCAATAATACTGATAGACATTGGGCTGCCCGGTCCCCTGAGTTGGAGGAACGTGGCTGCAGGAACAGTGACTTTCCATTTGTGGACACTGAAGTTGTCAAGGACCAGCTGTATCAGCTGAATGGTCACAAGTCAGTGGGGCCTGATGAGTTTCAGCCCAGAGTACTAAAGGAACAGGCTGCCCAGGGAAGTGGTGCAGTCATCATCCCTGGAGGGATTTAAAAGATGAGTAGGTGTCATGCTTAGGGATGTGGTTTAGTAATGGACTTGGTAGTGTTAGGTTAACGGTTGGACTCGATGACCTTAAAGGTCCTTTCCAACCAAAATGATTCTACTATTCTATAATTCTATGATTCTATGTTACAACAGGACCCCTCTCGATCACCTGACAAAGGTCTTGGGAGTCTGGGGCGGTCCCTGCTGAATGGAAGCTAGCCAATGTTATTCCAGTTTACAAGAAGGGCAAAAGGGAAGACCCAGGGAACTACAAACCTGCGAGTCTAACCTCAGTTCCTGGAAGAATTATGGAGAAGATGATACTGGGTAGTACTGAAAGGCATTTAAAGGACAATGCAATCATCAGGCACAGTCACCATGAGTTCACAAAGGGAAAGATTTGATGTCCTTTTATGATAAGGTCACCTGACCAGTGGATGAAGGGAAGGAGGTGGATGTAGTTTTACTGGACTTTAGTAAGGCATTTGATACTGTCCCTCACAGCAGCCCACTGGACAAGTTGTTGAACTGTGAGATGAGCAGGTTCATGGTGCGCTGGGTGAAGAACTGGATGAAGGGTAGAGCTTAAAGGGTTATAGGGAATGGGGCTACATCTGGCTGGTGACTGGTAACCAACAGTGTTCCTCAGGGTTCAGTTCTAGGGCCAGTCCTGCTCAAAGTATTTATCAATGATCTGGATGCAGGATTTAAATGTACCATTAGCCAGTTTGCTGATGATCCCAACCTGGGAGGTGCTGTTGACTCTCTTAAGGGACAAGATGCCTTGCAGGGGGATCTAGATAGATTGGAGCATTGGCCAATGATTAATGGCATGAAAATTAACAAGTTCAAATGCTGGATTCTGCACCTGTGAGAGAGTAACTCGGAGCACAAGTATAAATTTTTCTTCTCAGAAAGGGTCATTAGACATTGGAAGGGGCTGCCCAGGGAGGTGGTGGAGTCACCATCTCTGGATGTGTTTAAGAAAAGCCTGGACATGGCACTTAGTGCCCTGGTCTATTTGACATGGTGGTGTCAGGGTAATGGTTGGACTTGATGATCCCAGAGGTCTCTTCCAAACTGATTTATTCTGTGATTCTGTGAAATTGGGAGAGGAGTGGCTGGAGAGCAGTCCTGCAGAAAGGGATCTGGGGGTGCTGGTCGACTGCAGGGTCAGTAGGAGTCAGCAGTGTGCTCTGGCAGCCAAGAGGGTAAACTGCATCCTGGGGGCATCAAACACAGTATAACAAGACAATCAAAAGAGGTGATTATCCTGCTGTATTCAGCATTGGTGTGGCCTCACCGTGAATGATGTGTAGTTCTGGGCCCACAATTTAAGAAGGATGTGAAGGTCCATGAATGCATCCAGAAGAGGACAAGAAAGCTAATGAAAGGGCTGGAAGGAATGTCCTATGAGGAGTGGCTAAGGACTTTGGGCTTGTCTCGAGAAAGGAGGCTGAGGGGCGACCTCATTGCTCTTTGCAGCTTCCTGAGGAGGGGATGTGGAGAAGGAGGTGCTGAGCTCTTCTCCCTGGCATTCAGTGATAGGACATGTGGGAATGGTTTGAAGCTGCACCAGGGGAGGTTTACACTGGACATTAGAAAGCATTTCTTTACCTAGAGGGTGGTCAAACACTGGAACAGGCTTCCTAGAGAGGTGGACGATGCCCCAAGCTTGTCAGTGTTTAAGAGGCATTTGAACAATGCCCTTAGGAACATGATTTATCTTTTGGTCATCCCTGAAATGGTCACAGTTGGACTAGATGATCATTGTAGGTCCCTTCCAGCTGAACTCCTATTCTATTCTATTCTATTCTATTCTATTCTATTCTATTCTATTCTATTCTATTCTATTCTATATATATACCTGTACAGGGTGGATCCCTCCAGCAGCTGGGCTCAGACACTCAGTCTGCTCAGTAGCTGGCCCTGGATACCAACCTCACCAGTTGTAGGTGTGTGGATATACCAGCGCCCGAGGCCACAGCCCCATTCCAGATGCTGGAACACACCACCCCTGTCACACTCACATGCA